>NC_081561.1:124070608-124132235 GCF_022355385.1 Mustela nigripes | reverse complement strand
TCATATGATCTCCCTGATATGAGGAAGTGGTGATGCAACATGGGGGCTGAAGGGGGTAGGAGAAGAATAAATGAAACAAGATGGGATTGGGAGGGAGACAAACCATAAGTGACTCTTAATCTCACAAAACAAACTGAGGGTTGCTGGGGGGAGGGGGTTTGGGAGAAGGGGGTGGGATTATGGACATTGGGGAGGGTATGTGCTTTGGTGAGTGCTGTGAAGTGTGTAAACCTGGTGATTCACAGACCTGTACCCCTGGGGATAAAAATATATGTTTATAAAAAATAAAAAATTAAAAAAAAAAAGGAACCATGGAAAGAATAAATAAGAGAGTATGCATGGGCTCTTTATATGGGAGGAGATAGATGACAATCTGAGATACTGTGGAAGTCTTAGGCACAGATGGCAACTGACGAACACTGAGTGATGTATAGTACAGCACGTCCTGGTATATGTTGCAAAACTTGAAATAACACTAGAGCAGGTCAGTTCTGTGAAATGGAGGTCACCAGAGAAAGAGTGAAAGAATACAGTGTGGGGCCCCCTGGGAGACAGGACAGCCCAGGGCCGGGGGAGGGGGCTGCAGTCAGGGCTGGAAGCCAGGATGCAGTTTCGGGGAAAAGATTTTGAAGTTTAAAAAAAAAAGTGCCCTTAAGGCTGATCTCTACAGCTGGGAAAGGAGAATTCAAGACTTACAGGAACAGGTACCAATTACCATTTGGCAGGAAGGCAAAAAAAGCCTCAGGAAAATGCCAAGGATTTCATCAGGATAAACTTGTACAAGAATGTTAAGTTCAAGAGCACCAGATGGCATTTTTCTGAGGTACTTGGTATTATAAACAGAGATTTCTGATACAGGCATTTCCTCGGAGACAGAAGGAAAGTCGTCCGCTGAGTTTTATTTGAGGACTGATAAGTGGCACCAGAGGAAGCCACATACACGTGACTATTCCTTGTGGAGATGGGAGCCAGACGAGAAAGCCAATCCCCTTCTGCCTGCATTTGGTTTCTTTGGTTTCCTAGAGGCTTCCTGGTCATAGCCAAGCTCGAAAAAATAAACTTTTGGTATCTCTTTTAGAAAACACACTTTTCGTGTCTCTTTCTGGAAACCATCCTTTTAGGACACTGGAACTCTATCTGCTATCATTCTACCCTCTCAAATAAGAGAAGATGAGGATTTTCTCTTGGTTAATGAATGGCATAAACAGAAAGCTTTTGAGGATCTTTGAGTAATTTGGAAGAAAGCTTTCGAGAAATGTATTTCATTCTTGTTAATAAATAGCCAAAGTTCCTCAAGATGCTAAAAGGTGGGCATTTGTTTCCCTACTGTATACACAAAGGTCTCCTGTATTTGTGTCCTTCTGTGCTCATTTCCTGTGCTCTCTGCCTGCAGCACCCCCCCCCACCCTGCCCAAGCCAGGAACATCTTCTTCTGTCTTCTCCGGTCCCTTTCTAACTTCTACCTCTCTGTGTTCTTCCATATGGTCCCATATGTTTCAAATAAAAGCCCATTGTCCATCTGACAAGTGACTTTTCTCTCTTTCATATTCCTCCTTATGAGTCACATCCCCTGGAAGTCCATCTTCCTTTTGGAGTGTCTTTCCTTCTGAACTACTTCAGATCCTGAAATGATGAAGAAAATCACAACAATACCCTATTTTCCTGACTTCTCTTCCACGTAAACAATCTCAGAAAACTTCCTTTCAGAGATCTGCCATCCTTTTCCTTTTATGATGTCTTTTGAGGGTCTATTATAAGTCCAAGAGGCAGGGATGCTGTGGGAGTTTGCTTTGTGCACTTCTTAACATGCTTGTTAGGTTCTGAAATGTCACTTAGGATGTGAGTGCCAGTAGTGTCAGAGGACAAAATGAAAATGTAGCCGATGAGCAAAATTAAATTTATTTATAAAACTGCATTGAAGGAGTGCCTGGGTGGCTCAGTGGGTTAGGCCTCTGCCTTCGGCTCGGGTCATGATCTCAGGGTCCTGGGATCGAGCCCCGCATCGGGCTCTTGCTTAGCAGGGAGCCTGTTTCTCCCTCTCTTTGCCTGCCTCTCTGCCTACTTGTGATCTCTCTCTCTCTCTCTGTCAAATAAATGAATAAAATCTTTAAAAAAAAATTGCATTGAAAAGTCAAAAGGAACCCATCATCTTTCAGAACACACACAAAGTAAGAAAGATCTAGACTAGAGCTATCTTCTGCTGAGGAGAGACCTGCGTAGACTGGACCTCCAAGGAGGGAAGACAGAAATAAGACGGGTCTAGGTTTGAACCCCAGCTTCACAACTTACTAAAAAGTTGACTTCTCAAAACCTCAGACTCTTCTCCAAGAAATGGGAATAATAATGACTCATGGCCTTGCTGTGAGGTTTAAGTGGGAGAATGCATATGAGTTGCTCAGCATGGTGCCTCCTAGAAGGTGAATGTTCAAACAAATGAGAACCAAGATGTCAAAAGGGCCATCTGGAGGGTATGTAGATGTTTGCGGAGGCAGCAACATGCAACCCCACACAAAGTTGCAGGCATTAGAAAGAGATGGGGGTGGTTCTCTACTCTCTGGGAAGGCAACAACCCAGCCCAGAGAAGCTGTGGGAATGGAGTGGCACACGTTCAGCACCTGAGTCAGGGACCCCCAGACAGGGGTATTACAAGGCAGAAGATTCTACATAGGAGCGAGGAGTCAAGATCTTGCTGGCTAACCTTACCGATGCCTCGTTCCCTGTGCTGGGTTCCCTGTCAGCTCCCTGGGTCCTTCCTCTATCAGACCAGGATTGATTTTAAGACTAGAGTTGGGCTGGTGGGGCCCAGGAGTTGCCTGAGTAGCACCTTTCCTTAGAAGTCTGACAGACTGTTTCTTTCTTCTCCTCACATGACAAAGAAGCAAACATAAAATTATGGGAAAATGAATCACTGGGAGAAGGCAGTTTGAATTTTCTCCAAGACAGATGTGTTTGAAAAGACTCTTTCCTCAGAAGGAAGTTCTTAGGTTTCAATATTCCATTCTACCCAACAAGCTCCAGAACTTTCTCTACTTTATCTTGGTTGCCTGCCTGAACAATTACTCTGTGTATCGTCCTGTTGCATCTGTCTGCTGCTCACCCCCAGCCCCAAAGAGTTCTTGGCTGGTCTTTAGATTTCCCTCATTAACATTCTTTCTGATTCAGAAACCACACAGATGACAAATGAATACAATTTAAGTGTCCCCTTGAGTGTATTTTTATTAGTGTGACAGAGAAGCTTCATATTTTAAAAACTAATGTATTTAGTATACCAAGTTTTGAAAAGTTTAGCTTTGGTGACAAATATATGAATTCCAAATCTTGGGGTTTTTTTTTCTTCTTTTTATATTAATGTATATACAGGTAAAATAAAAGAACATTTCATTGAACTAGGACATCCTGGGATATACACTGACTTTTAGTAAGGTAAAATATGTCATGTTTTAGAGAAGATTTCTTTTGTTATATAGATGTTGTGTTAGACTATAACGTTAGACTCTATGTATTAGACTGTAGATCTGTATGGTTCTCTGTATTAGACTATAAAGGAGTAACTTTCTGAAACCTACAGGAATTTTCCTTTCCTGAGTGTTGCAGCCAAGCACCTAATCTGTTAGTGGTTGTGGTTGTTGTGTTATGATCCCCAAAACATATTTCCTGCTAGGTTCTCCCTGTATACATGGGTCGCTCAATAAATACTGGGAACAGCCTGACAAAATCTGAACTGTATACATATCCACAATGATTTACTTTTTATTTTGTAATTACTTACTGGCAATACTTGAGGACATGTCTAGTTGACTTTCTCCAATGAAGGAGAAACAGCTGTTTCTTGTAACTCAGGGGAAGTGCTGGGGAATCCATGAAGTAGTGAGGGGCGGATCAGGACAGAGAAGAGTCAGGGGTTATGCCCGCAGAGAGGTTTAGGTGTCTCTGTACAACTTGCTTTACTGAGGTGTCCGGGTTCTCTATCTACAGCTATTGTCTCTTGCCATAGAGTAGAAAGTTTGTTTTCAGGAAGTGGCTGGTGGAATTTCCCAACTGCAGACAGATAATCTACTAGGTGGGGCAAGTGGAGAGTTGCTAATCAGGTCTGGGTTATGACAGAGAGTGTCCATAAGTCAGGCCATTGTTCAGACGGGGCGCATATGGTAAGGGATTCCACTTTCTTGAACAAGACTAGAGGAAGCCTAGTAGTACTTCCCAAAGAAACTTAATCATTAAAAACCCCACAGCCCTCAAGTACTGGAATAAAGAGAGAAGGAAATGACCCCAAACCTAGCATGTATAATTCAAAAACAGGTCAGTGGTCCTATAAATACAGAAACCAAACTGATGGTTGCCAGAGGGAAGGGGGTGGGGGGTAGGCAAAATTGGTGAAGGAGATAGTGGGAGATAGAAGCTTCTAGTTACGGATTGAATAAGTCATGGCAATAAAAGGCACAGCATAGGGGCTACAGTCAATGGATAATGTAACAGTGTCGTACGGTGACAGGCAGTATCTACACCTGTGGGGAGCACAGCCTAACATGTAGGAAAACTGAATCACTATGTGGTGCACAACATTGTGTGTCAACTGTCAAAGTTAAAAATTAAAAAACAATTAGGTCAGTGGTGTCTGCAGTAATGGAAGGAAAAGATCACTCTTTCTAGTATTTCTTTATCACCATCTTTTTTTCTTTTTGTGTTCTTCCTTTTCATGCTCTGTAGTGAAGGTGAGCAAATGTAAGCCTTTGCTGTACTTTATTTGGGAAGTAAAACAATCAGGCTTTAAGTTCTTTTTCTGTTTCATGGACTTGGAGAAAGAGCCCGATATGGAGAACCTGCTGCTGGGGCCCTGGGTTCGGGAGGGGAGCAGGGGGGAGGGGCACATGCAGTGTCAGCCCCAGGCCCCACACTGCTCCTCTGGAGAACCCAGGGAGTGCCCTCTCATTGGAAGAAAGGCCTTCCCCATCCCCATGGGCAGGGAGATGTACTTAAAATACCAAAATGCTGAAGAAGATGGAACTCAATGAGGTACTTTCTCAAGGAGTGAAGAGAAATAAAATAGAAGAAAAAAAGTCTTTTTCTCTTCCAAATAAAATAAAAATTCAGACTGTTTTGGAGACAACAGGGTTTCGTTCCACTGTCCCTTTTCCGAACCTGGGTCATTTGTACAAGTAAAGGAGGGAGAAATTCATTCTTTGAACAAGCTTTGCAAAGTTAGGACATGTTCAGATCTCATGCCAAGATAAAATTCCCCACAGACACCTAAACCTGCATCTTAGGAAAATAAATGGGGATGAAATGCAGAGATCTTTGAATATGAATCTCGAGCTCTTAAGTGTATCAGGTTCTCCAAAAATTTCCTCCCTGGTTAATTGTCTCCATGGACCCTATTCTGGCCTTGGCACAGAATTTTCCCGATCCTTTCTCTCCCATGCAAATGAGCCCATCCAAGGAGGCATGGCTTTACTTAAGAGCAGAAGCCTAAAATAAGACTTTCTTGGGGAACCCAGTTGTGTGGATAGGAAGCCTCTAGAATCCTGACCCTTGCTCACTTTGGCTTTAAAGTCCCTCTCTTACATTTTCTAGGCAGGCTTTCTGACTATCTATTTTGATGACAGTGAGGTGAAGGCCAGCATTTTCTCCACTCATTTTCTCCACTAAGTAGCCCAAAGTAATGTACTCTTTGCTCCTGGGTTTACCTTCTTCCATCTTGGATTATTTCTTCCTTCTTCTGTTATCCCTTATTGCTTAACCTGGATTCTTGATATGCTGGGATTCCTGTGTTTCCCCTTTAACCACCCCCACCTCATTCCCTACCATCATTTTGTCTGTGTAAATGTAACTCAGGAGTATAAATATAAATGTGATAGAAATGTGCCTCAGTGACAGTGAACCATTTAAGCCTCTTTCACATTTTCCTCTTAAGACGACTGAACTGAAGACCACCATGGGTTTGGCTTTATAGGAATCCCAAATCTACCTACTTCAAAAATGTTAGTATTTGATTAGACAACCGAGTGAGAGAAAAAAATAATCACTGTAGCCAAAATGATTATTTTTCACTCATTGAGGCATTAAATATATCTACTTTTTAAAAATCTCCAGCTACCTGGCCATATGACACACTAGCATCTTATAAAACATATGAGAACCCCCATATAGCATCAATATTCTTTAAGGTTTATACTGTAGAGAAATCCCTCATGTCCCCCAGGTTAAACCAAAGAGAACTAAGCTTTTCTGATCTGTGTCTGCTACTCTATTGTGTATTCAAGTTCATCCTCGTGCTATGATTCAAGTTCATCCTCATGCTATTATTATAAATGCTGAGTGAGGGGCTTTGTTATATATTCCCTCATTTAGCAATTGCATTCTACTTCATATGAATGTAACACTTTTCCTTCAGTTACGACCCTTGATTTTAAGCTTTCGATTCCCTGGATGAATCATTTGACAAATTTTGGCCAGTCTTAGAAAAATCCACAGATGCTACTTTGAATAAAACAGTTCATAATGGTTTAAAAGAGGCCTTTGACTCTTAACTTTCATCTCCACATATGAGGTGGGTGGCGGGGGAGGGAGGAAGTAGATCAATGGCCAACGTGGAGTTTTGATCCCAGCTCTAACCCGAGCTCCACCCACCACCTAAACACCATCTATAGCAAGATCATTTGTCAGCACTTCATTCATGAGCATCATAATTAAGATGCCGCAATTCACTTCTGGTATCCAAGGTTCGTATTGGTGGAAATAACATGGCTAGCATCTCCTCTGCGAAGAATCCGGAAGGTCCATTTGGAATCTAGACTTTGAACACTGGTCTGAGCGCAGTCCCACACCGCAGAGTGGGAAGCCTGCTGCCACCCCTGCTGGAAAGGGGGCTCCAGATGTCACCCAGAACCCAGTGAAATGAAGAACTTGAGCAAGTCAGGAAAGAAAGTGAAGAGGCATGTTTTCCCTTCTGACATATCTCTAACAACTGTGCCTAACCTGAAAATGTGGCTCCAATCCTTTACAGAACTATTAGTTTCTTTACAGCAAAGTTCTAAAAACTTAGTTTCTTTTGATTTCTCCCCCTCGGCAGGAAAATGACACATTTGGGGCCAAGGCATTAAAGCATGGTCTCCTGGGAGAAGGGGGGGAGGGCTATTGCTTTCCAACCCACAAACAGTTGCAGGTGCAAAAAATGTGCACACGAAAAGGGAGGTCTGGTAGAGGCCTCTTTCAAACTGCAGCCTTTTAAGTTCAATAAATCTCTTTGCTCTTCCCTTTGTGCGCCGTGTGCTTCCCTCCCACGCTCAAATGCACGGTCCTCAATGTGGCCTCCAGAAGGAATCTTCATGTTTGTTGTGAAGTTTTCCGTAATTACATAATCAGTGAAGTCTGTGAGTTCGTGTTGAGGAGGCTGAAGAATTCAAGCCTGAGGATTACAGTAACATCATTAGATGGCTTCCTGGAAGAGCCAAGTGATTTTTTCCCAGGACCGGACTCTGATTGGCTGCCCTCGGAGGCCTTCCCCTGGCCCGGTGAATCACAGCTTCGTGGACGTTGCCGCCGGGCAACCTCCCTAAGGTGCTTCACGGTGTTTGTGTGTTGTGGTGAACTCTGCATGCATGCTGTGCATCGATTTGATTAGAAAGGCGGGAGCCACAAAACCAGAGGGCTGTGGTTTCTCGAATGCCTTTGTGTCTGTGTGGTGACAGAGTGAGGGCTTAGCCGGTCTGGGCCGCGGTACCTTGACTCATCCGGCAGTGTCTAGAAGCCTTGATTCCTTGCCTTGGGGTTTTAGGGGCAGGAAGAAAGAGAAGAAAGGAAAGACCACAGCTGAGTTTGGGGAGTGTCCTAGAATTTGGTACCTGATACGCATCATTTCTTGGGAATTTTTTCCAAGTCAGCTGGATAGTGACGATTATATATTAAAAACCAAACAACCAGAAATAACCTTTTATTTATCTGCCGTGTTAATCCCTTAGAATCCACTTTCCCAGGACCCAACAATTCTTTGAAATGATTATTCATGGGCGCTCTAAACTCTCCTCTCTCTCTCCCCGGTGTTTGGTTTCATGTGTATTTTTTCTCCTTTAGGTTAGTCATGGCACACACAAAGACTCTAGGAACATTTTTAAGGCTGACCCAAAGGTGTGACAGCAGTTGATTATTTTCTAAATGAAAATAACTCTCAAAAAGAAAAAAAACTTTACATAAAACTTTGTTATTTTGCTGGTTTCCATTGAGTTTCCATGGAAGCCATCACCTGCCCATTAGAAGTTGCAAGGCAAGGGAAGAGAGCTCTGAGAAGAAAAGATGGCAATGAGGGAAATCTCTCCCTTTATTTTGTTCTGTAATAAAGAGTTAGAACCTCAGCTTTTTATTTTTTTTTAAAGATTTTATTTATTTATTTGACAGACAGAGATCACAAGTAGGCAGAGAGGCAGGCAGAGAGAGAGAGAGGAGGAAGCAGGCTCCTCGCTGAGCAGAGAGCCCTATGCAGGGCTCGATCCCAGGACCCTGAGATCATGACCTGAGCCGAGGGCAAAGGCTTTAACCCACTGAGCCACCCAGGCACCCCATTTGATTTTAAAGAACACAAATGGGATGGCAGGTGGATCTCAAGTAGAAACAGTATACATCTAATTTTCAGGAGCATCAGAATGGCTAGTTACTGTATTCAGTAAGCACAAAATCCTGTGGAGCAGGTAGTTGATTAGAATTGGGATCCTTGGGGCCCCTGGGTGGCTCAGTCATTACGCATCTGCCTTCTGCTCAGGTCATGATCCCAGGGTGCTGAGGTCGAGCCCCACATCGGGCTCCCTGCACAGCAGGAGGCCTGCTTCTCCCTCTCCTCCTCCCCTTGCTTGTGTTGTCTCTCCCGCTGTCAAATAAATAAATAAAATGTGTTTTAAAAAGGAAAAAAGAAAGAATTGGGATCCCCAAGTAAAAATTTTCTGGTGGTCCTTCTTCATTCTCTTGCTCTCAGAGAATCTCTTGCCCTGCTCTCTGAACCCCTCATTTCTGTTGCCATCAAGGTGCTCATTCATCTGTTCAATCGGCACCCTACTTCATAAGTTTATATAAGAAACACATTCTCTTTTTTACTACACTTCCCAAGAATTTAATTAACATAAATCTTGTTTCTTAAACCTTTGAAAGAATCTCTTAGAAGAAAAACTGAACCCTGTGTCCTGTCTTTAATAACACATCTTAGTTTTTTGAAAACAGCTCTTCTTGACTCTGTCTTTACCAAATTTGAGCTCCGAAGAATAACAATTAATGATGTCTATATAGAAATGTTGGCTTCTTTGCTTTATAAAATGAAAGCTGATGACTAAAATTAAATTTGCCTGGGAGTCTCCAAATTGTAATTATTTCAAAATGATGGTAGTAGTTCTCTTATCAAATGTATGATAAAGGAAAAAAAAACTTGACAAATCAAATAAGGAGTTTGGCAGAATGTTACTATAAATATGATCCAGGTTAGAAAGAGGTATACTCCTGCTTGTGTGCAAAGACTAGTATGATATAACTCAACAGAATGATGAGAGAAAAAAGACTTTTTCCTATAGATTTAAATGTCCTTGTCAAATGGTGATATTTATAATATACATTATGAGTTAAACTAATGATTTTCCAGTGTTCTCTTTATCCATAATACAACTTTACTCCCAGAATAGAGACTAAATCCCCATAAAATTGATTATGTATAAAACCTCAACAGGAGAGAAACCTCCATTCTCATGTTGCTATATAACAATGTATTAATTAATATAATAAAAATTGTTACTATAAAAATAAACCCAAACAATTTGGTCTTGTTTTATCTAACTGTTCAACATAGTTTTTTATGGCTGTGTAACAAGTTATCCCAAAACTTTATGGCTTAGGACAACAAATATTTATCTTATGGTTTCTGTGGTTCAAGAATCTGGGCATGGCTCAGCTGGATACCTCTAGGTCAGGATCTCTCACAGGGCTACAGTCTAGATGCTGGCCAGAGCTCAGTTGGAGAAGGATCCCTTCTGAGTTCATTCACTGGCAACATTCAGCTCCTTATGGGCTACTGAAATGAGGACTTAGGTACTTGCTGGCTCTTGGTTGGACATGCCATTCTCTCAATAAGTGGCCCTCTCTGTTGGGTAGCTTATGGCATGGTAGCTATCTTCCCTCAGAATAGGCCAGTAAGACAGTGAGAACAGGCAATAGGATGGAAGGCAAGTAATTTTTGTATTTGAATCTTAGAAATGATATGTCATCTCTTTTGTTAAGTTTTACCACTTAGAAGCAAGTTCCTAGATACAGTCTGCCCTCAAACGGAGGGAACTACATAACGTGCAAATATTAGGAGGCATGAATCATTACGGGCCATCTTAGAGGCCAACTACCAACTTACCTGCAGAGTTTCCTGTTCCTTCTTTACAACTAAAGACCCCAGTGATAATTAGAAATTTAGTCTTTTGGAAGAAAGAGTATAAGAGCTCAGTAAAAGGCAGTATTTTAGCTCTCTGCTGGTTCAAGATTCTAAACTGTTGGCAGATACGCCTGTCCAGTGGTTGTGGTGCTTCCAAAACCACTGCTCTTGACAATCAGCAGGTGTGGGAGTAATCCTATAGACACTGGCAAAGATAAACCTCCATATACAAATTGAACGAAAGTCCACTTTACATTAGCTATTATAGTAATGATCTTACTATTAGTTAGCTGTTACATTAGTTATCTATTGCTATCTAACAAATTGTCCAAAACTTAATGGTTTAAAACAAGCAAATAAATACTTGTTTTCTTTTCTTTTTTTTTATATAAGATTTTATTTATTTATTTGACAAAGAGAGAGATCACAAGCAGGCAGAGAGGCAGGCAGAGAGAGAGAGGAGGAAGCAGGCTTCCTGCTGAGCAGAGAGCCCGATGTGGGGCTTGATCCCAGGACCCTGGGATCATGACCTGAGCCAAAGGCAGAGGCTTTAACCACTGAGCCACCCAGAAACAAGAAATACTTGTTTTCTTATACAGAGTTCTGCTGGTCAGGAATTTGGGAGTGGCTTAGTGAAGCTGTTCTGGTTGGTGTTTCTCCAGAGGCTGCAGTTATCTAAAGGTTTGACGGGAGTTGGAGGATCCATTTCCAAGGTGGCCACTCACATGGCTGGCAAGTTATTATTGATTCTTTCCAGAAGGCTCTGTTCCCCACCACATGGGCCTCCACAGAGCTGCTTGAGTATCTTCAAGACATGGCAGCTTGTTTTTTCCAGAGAATCCAAACTGATTTTGAGACATATGAAACATATTTCAAACTTTTATAGTGATTCTTGTCCTAGTGTTTTTCCATGTTGCAGACACAAAATGTGTGATCTTCAGAGTATTAAATTTTATTACACAGGAACTACCATGCCAAATGATTCAACACATGTTCATTTCCCCAAGGACAAGCAACCCTCTTGCTTATAGATTTCAAAAAAACTTCCATAAAACTGTGATATTTGATTGCCAACCATCAAACTGCAATGTAGATTCATTGGACCCATGCCCATTTCCTGTCCTGTGAATCTCTTAGATGTACCACAGGATTGTCCTTACACAAACAGCAGAGGAGAGGCAAATTGAGAATTTTGGATAGCTTCTAGAGAATAAGGACATATATAATCAAATAACCAAAAAGTCCTGGGAGATCTTATCCATAAGACAAAATAAGACCAAGGTCAAAGGGCTCAACAAATATTTGGAGCTCACACTGGTATTGAGACTTGGCTTCTCATGACAGGAAGACTGGCTTCAAGGAAGTAGAGACTCAAGGGCTCTTGAGTGTGGCTCTCTGTAAGACTCTGTCTCTATAGCATCGAGGTCTCTGATAATCTTGGTTTGCTAAAACTCTGTCCAGAGACTACCAGGAACACACCCGTAGTAAAAGAAAAGAAAAGAAAAAAAAAGGTTAGCATGATTTAGCCTCCTGGAGCAAGAGACAATACAAGGTGGAGGAAGCATGGATTGAGTCAAAAGAGGAAGAACAGTGGGTATGGTACTTACAGGACTTCAGGGCTGGAATTAGTCATAATATGGTCTTGGCCTGGATTGTTCAGAATTTGTAAACCAGACAAGTTGCTGGAGTAGTCAGTGCATTTTTAGAGCACATGATCTTTGCAGAGTTACTAGTATATCATTCTGTCAATGGTCCTATCTTGGAACATATAGAGCTGAGCAAAGAGGTATTATATCATTTTGACCTTAGGCCATTTGCTTATTTTACTGGTCATAGTGTAGACCATTTTTTAAGCTATAGTGTGCTTCAGCTCTCATCCTCAATCTATATATGGGAATCTAAACTAACCCCTTCCCTCTCCTTCATGTCCTATAAGGAGGTCTCTAACCAAGGTGTATTTGATGAAGCCCCTCCCCTTTTTCTCATGCTGTTTGCTTTTCCTAACAAAACTTCATCATCCCAAGCTTGGGGGAAGGGAAGAATTTAAAGCAAGATCAATTCTATCATTGTCTTTGCACACAGTGTTTTCTCTAATCATAATTCCATTATACAATTCTATTCTGTCCTTAAAACCCAGCTCAAAATCACATTCTTTAAAAAGTGCTTCTCCTTCTTTTCCTCCTCATCTTCACCATCCCTACCCCTGACTTACAAGATAAATTTATATTCCCTTTTTGTATTCCTGGTGCCTCATAGAGTGCTTGGTACAGATAGATGCTTAGTAAATATTTTTGAGTTCCATTGGTAATATTTAATTAATTTGGCAGTGGGAATTATTAAAATACTTTGATATTTCTGTATTTCACCTTCTCAATTCTCTCCTCTCTGATTTCCTATTGCAAAGTTTGGCGTTGTTTTTCTCTGATGGCTTCTAGATAACTGTTTTGTTTTTTCTTTTATTCCAATTATTAATAAATTGAGAGTTCCTCAGGATTGGGATAATTTCTTTTACTTATTGGCATCCTCCACCCCATGCCCATGCCCCTTCAAACTTAGAGTAATTCACATACTTTCTAAATATTTGTGGGTTGTGATTATATTTTGAAATATTGACTTATATTTCTTCCTGTATTTCCCCCACCCCTCAGTTTCTCCCAATCAAGATGGCAGCTGAGTCCAAACTTAATTGCCTCAGGGAAAGGTTGAGGCCAGGAATGAAGCAGAGTAGAGAACATCAGTCATTGTGTTTTTGTTTTACAAAGGTCTAAACCCTTAGTGAACAAAGAAAGTCTGGTGAAATAAATGAAGACTGGGATTCCCAGGTATAGACAAAAACTGGACAAATGAGGAAAGCAGATAGCGGCCAGGTTCCTCTTTCACTGTCCCTATTTTCAAAAAGAAATAAATAAAGAAGAAAAGATAAAGAAAGGATGAGGCAGAGAATATGGAGACTACAGAAAGATTTCTGAGTGTTCAAGAATAGAATGGACTCAGGTCCTGCCTAGAAGGCAGCAATTCCAAGGAGGTAGCAAACCCTCAAAGAGGAATGGATATGAGGTGCATCTAGGCTGGCTGATTAGGGACAGGCTTACAAGTCCCTCCAGTCATAGCATCATGTTAGGTCCCTGGACAGTATGGGATGTATTCTTAGAGGATGCTGCAAAGATTGAGATTAACAGGGCTAACAGTCAGAAATTAAGTTGTTTTAATCCATAGGGAATGTGCTGTTCTTGCACACCTGAGTGTGTGGGGGGTTATATCTGCTACATTTGTTTAGTTGATTAATTTGTTAATTATGTAAACTTGGTAAAATTATTGTCTATCACATCCTAGGAGGGAAAAAAAAGTTTATCTCATGATGTTTAAAGTGAGTTATTATATAATTTTGGATCTTAGCTCTGTCACTAATCAGTTGTGTAACTTTGAGAAATTTACTTCACTTTTTAAAAGTCTCAAGTGCATCATAGGTTTTAAAAATAGCTAAATATAGAATTTACTTTGTTGAGGGTGATGTGAGGATAACTGAAATATCTATAAAATTCTTAGCAAAGAAACTGCAATGATAGCTATCAGTACAAGCTTTCTTTTAGGACTGAGGAACTTAATATTCATGTTGGCCAATTACTAATGATTTTGTAATATTCAAATATTAACAATAAAAAATCCTTTTCCTTCTGTACATTTCTCTTTCAGTAAGTTATTAATGTTTCCAAGGAAAATTCAGCAATATATAAGAATGGATAAAAATAGTCCCTTCATTTCAAAAAACAACGTCAACTAAAAAATATCGAATAGGAAGAAAGTTATGCACCTGAGACTTTTGGGACATAAAAAAAAGTGTAAATAAAATGAAAACAGAAGTTACAAGATACCTCATATTATAATTAAATTAAGATAGAACTAAGTTGTATATACTCATATATTATATTTCCATGCCAGAAAAGGAGTCTTCCTTTTTCCAAGATGAATTTATAACCTATATGTCAATGAAATCTAAGATTTTGCTGATAGATGAAAAGCCATATATAATGTTGAAGAATGCGCTAAAAGCAAGAGCAGTAAATGGCAATCTTCTGACTTACTGTATGTGTCACTGAGAAGAGTGATTATTTCTCACAAGCAGAGGTGAAGTCAGGAACTATTATCGTCCATACTTAAGTGGTTCTGCTCTTTTCTTCCACATCCACCAACTTGATTAAATAATGATTTGGCTCACATGAGACTTGAGCTTGGTGGTTCCAAGTCCATTCCCAGTCAGGTTTGTAAATGTCTCTGGTCTTGAGTTTTGGAGGAGGGCAGAGAGATAAGCAAAGGCTCCACTGAGTCAGCACCAGATAAGGTTACCCCAGAGAAAACGGCCCTCAAGTGGAGGCAGCCAAGACACAGATAGAGAAGGGGGACTAGAGGCAGAAGGCCCGAGGAACAACTACAAGTTTGCCTTTAACAGTCTGTGTCATAGCCGCAGGCAAATCCTAACCTGTTGGTGGAGGAGGGTGGTGCTTAAGGAAGAATGCTTAGAAATCCTCTCTGACTCTGAGGAAACCCTTTCCTCTGAGGCAAAATCCTGGGTTTAATAGTAGATCCTAGGAGTTTCACAAGAAAATCAAGGGAGATAATTCTCTGGAGGTGTTTCATCAGGTCTCCCTCCAGTGAAAGCCAGGTAGAAGGTCTTAAGAGTCTCATTTCTGTTCTAGGTATTTCAATGAAGAAACACCAGTGGGTTCATTTCCAACACCTGTGATTGTCAACTGGCATTTTATTATACTGCTAGTGGGTCAGAGGTAGGAAGGAAAATCAGCTTTTCCCCAGGAGGAGCAGAAAGTCTAAGAATGGCCCAACATTAAGGAACTTTGGCAAAGGTATGCAGTATTGCTATCTACAAGAACTATATATTTGGTTATTCAGGTACCAAAATATATTTCTCGTATATATTTGATTCTTATCTACAGATCCTGGCTCAGCTTCCTTTTGCAAATTTCTGAGGTCTAAGAGCAATGGGAGCATCTTTTATTATGATGTAGGGTGTCCGTTCCTGAAAACACTTCAGATCCAGAAGGGTGACATGGGTGTCTTGTTGTTCCTCCAAAACAACCCCCCCCCCCGCCACTACTCCCCCGCGTTCTACTACAGTTTATGTTAATGAGGGGACTTTTGGAAAGCATCTAAGGAGGGGGTCTGATTGCAGGAGAACCAACCATGATTAGAAGGTTGGAACTTTCAGTCCTATGTCCCTCAACTGCTGGAGAGGAGAGAAGGGCTGGAGGTTGAATCAATTCACCAACAGCCAGTGATTTGATCAATATCAGCTGTGTAATGAACCCTCTATAAAAACCTGAAAGAGGACATGGTTCAGAAAGTTTCTGGCTTAAAGAACACAAGATATGAAGAGAGGGACAGCCTGAAGGGAGCGTGGAAGCTTTGGGCCCTTTCCTCCTACTTCCTCCACCTCCCCAACCTCCCAAATCCCCCCACCCCCATGCATTTCTTCCATCAGGCTGTTCCCGAGTTACATCCTTCTTCTAAAAAGCCCTGTAATCTAGTAAGTAAAATCTTGTCCTGAGTTCCATGAGTTGCTCCTGCAAATCAATTGAACTCAGCAAGGGGTTTTGTAAGAACCTCTGGTGTATACCCAATCGGTAAGACAGAAAGATGACCATCTGGGCTTGTGATTAACATCTAAGGGGGATAGGGCAGGCTTAGGGGATGGAGCCCTTGTGGAATCTGATGCTATCTTGAGGTAGATAGTGTCAGAATTGAGCTTATTTTTAAGACACCCACCTGGCGCCAGAGAATTGCTTGGTGTTGTGTTGGGAGCCCCCCGCCCTGACCCTCCCACATGCATTGGAATTGGTGATCAGAGAACCCCATTAAAGTAAATGTCTGAATGTCTTTTTAAATTCTTTTAAATTTACCACCGTAAGGCATAATTACTGAGAACACTTGAGTTCAGAGCTAAGCATTAGGGCTCATGATGTTTATTTTTTATTTTTTTAAAGGTTTTATTTATTTATTTGATAGACAGAGATCACAAGTAGGCAGAGAAGCAGGCAGAGAGAGGAGGAAGCAGGCTCCCTGCTGAGCAGAGAGCCCGATGCAGGGCTTGATCCCAGGACACTGGGATCATGACCTGAGCCAAAGGCAGAGGCTTTAACCCACTGAGTCACCCAGGAGCCCCAGGGTTCATGATGTTTAATGTCAGATATCTGTTGAGAATTGTAATCTAAATTCCTCTTCCACATCAATCGTCAGGAGAAAACTGAGAAGGGGAAGGTATATGTAGGATATCAGCATTTTCTTCTCTGAGAGCAGTTCAGTGTCAAGCAATAAGGTAGTTTTTATTTTTAACATATTGTCTCATGTGACCATTATAGAGTGCTAAGTGTTTGGGAATATGCCCCACTTCCAGATGAAGAAACTGAATGTCAGAGAATTTAAATAACATGCTGAAGTTTCCATGGTCTAGTAAATTGAAAAGAAGGAATATGTAGCTAGATCTCTAATTTCCATAATCCTGCTCCTTTCTTCACAACTGCTACCTCTCATAGAACAAGGAAAGAATCTTCTATGCATCCCATGATAAAATAATTTGGGGTTTTGAGGTCCTTTCTCATTTTACTTCTCTTTATATTGTCTTTTTAATAAAGATTTTGTTTCTTTCTTTGAGAGAGAGAGCATGAGCAATGGGGAGAGGGAGAAGCAGACTCCCTGCTAAGCAGGGAGTCCTTCATGGGGCTCTATCTTAGGACCCTGGGATCTAGACTTCATTCAGCCCAGGGCAGACACTTAACTAACTGAACCCCCAGGACCCCATTAATATCTTGATTAATTTTTTAAAAATGGGGGGCACCTGGGTGGCTCAGTGGGTTAATCCTCTGCCTTCGACTCAGGTCATGATCTCAGGGTCCTGGGATCGAGCCCCACATAGGGTTCTCTGCTCAGCCAGGAGCCTGCTTCCCCGCCCCCCTGCCTGCTGCTCTGCCTGCTTATGATCTCTGTCTCTCTATCAAATAAATAAACAAAATCTTTTTTAAAAATTAAAAAAAATAAATTTTCCACTATCATTGAGATACTATGATTTGATAAGATAATGAGTTGCTTTGTTTGTAACCCCTGCCAATTCCCAGTGATAAGCTATAAATGTTTAGAAGGTAAACTCTTAAGTTAACCTTAGAATTGATTCTTAGAAAATACTTGCTTGCAAAGATTTACAGTACCTCACCTGCTTTTTCCTGGTCCTTTCATTTGGTAGACCAGACCCTCAAATACAATTAGGAAATAACTCTTGGTATTATAGCTTTCCCTTCATAATAAAGCATTCTGAATCATGGGAAAGTAGCTCCTGAAGTAGATGAGTGTTACAAATTATACAAAAAGAAGTGTACCATCTTTATTAAGAACTTTAAAAAAAAAAGATTTTATTTATTTATTTGACAGACAGAGATCACAAGTAGGCAGAGAGGCAGGCAGAGAGAGGAAGGAAAGCAGGCTCCCTGCTGAGCAGAGAGCCTGATGTGGGACTCTATCCCAGGACCCTGTGATCATGACCTGAGCTGAAGGCAGCGGCTTAACCCACTGAGCCACCCAGGTGCCTATTAAGAACATTTCTAAATGAGTTGTCTTCTAAGTGTGAATACAGGCTTTTTTGGGGTTTTTTTCTATCTAAATTCCCTAATATACCTTACTAAGTTTAGTTTATGTATTTGTTTTCTATTATGAAAAAAAAGTATTTTTTATTTTAAAGTGACCTATTACTGATATAGATGCTATGGATAGCTTGTCTTTGTCTTTTATACAAATACTGCTGAATAATATATTATTTTGATAAATATTAAGTTAATTTCTTATTACAGTGGTTAGATAAATATATTAATATGGTTTGCAAATAATGATACTTTGTCTTGAGAAAGAAAAAAAAATCAATACTTAACATCCGGGAGCTGGTCTGGTACTATTAGGCCTTAGTGTTCTTCCATCAAATATATACAATTTCACAAAACTTTAGCATCAGACAAGGCTTCACTGTGACCATCATGAATCCAGACAAAAACAAGACCACTTTTTAATCATATCTGAGCACAGACAAAACATGAACAATGTCCAAACCACAAAATACCAAACATATCCCTATTTTGACTAATATGAGTGATCATTAATTTTTACCAGTTACAGCTTTAGTCTTGCCCAGTCTCCATACCTCTAGAAAAGACTTACTAAGGTAATCACTTATAGAGTTATCTCCATTTCATGACCACATCCTGTCCAGAGATGAGTCCTACTTCCTTCAACCCACCCCAAAATCGTTTGACACAAGCCAAGTTATTTAAGTCCTTTCCAATATTTTGCTAGTGAGACACCCCACAATTCACCATTCATTTCATTCTCCAGCTAGCCTTCTCTCTCCCTGCAAGGACTGTTAAGCCCAAATTGTTTAACAACAGGTTTGTTCCTGGTGCTCTTTATCTGGAGGATATGGACAATTTCTTCATCAACTTTTTTTCTTATTTTGTTTTCATATCTTATTACACTGGCCAGATTCTAAAAAAACAATAATAATAGTGACAGCAAACATTCCTGTTCAAAGGGACAAATGTGTTTTACCATGGTATTAATATTTGTTTTCCTATTTAAGTGGGTTCCTTTATCATATTAAGTAAGAATAGTTCTATATTTTTGAAATTGATATAAATTCTAAATAATTTTTTGTCTATTAAATTTTCTTTTGTAAATATTGTAATGGGACATTATTTTGATAGGTTTCCCTACTATAAGTTTCTAGGATAAGTCCTTGTGGGTTGTGGTTAGTTGTTCTTTTAATGAATTTCAGCTTTAATAAATTATGTAATTTATTAATTTCATTCATTTTACAGAAGTTCTTTAACTACCTACTATACATGAGGTTCTATCTTAAGTCCTAGATATGTTGCAATTTAAGAGTTCATAGGGAGGGATGGGAATGTAGCTGTAAAGAGGTATCCTTTTAATTGAACTGCTCTGTGTCATGACTGCTGTGGTGGTCACACAAATCTCCATGTGATAAAATTGCAAGGAACAACACACAGATAGGTGCACACCTACACACACATATACACAGATTAGGGCCTATAAAACTGGTAAACTCTGAATCAAGTTCACAGATTCTGTTGATGTCAGTTTCCTGGTTGTGATCTCATTCAAGTTGTTGCCATTGGAGGAAATCAAGAATTCTCGTACTGTGTCTTACAACTGCATGTGACTCTACTATTACCTAAAAATCAAAAGGTCTATAAATTATAGAGTCCTTGACATGTAGAATACAATCTAATAACTAACAAGGATCATTTTTTTAAATTATATGATAGCTACTATAATATAGAGGAAGAGTATAGGGTGCCGTAAGTGCATACAATATTGGAGTCTGTATTTGAAGGTCAAGAAAGACCTCCCTAAAGGAGTAATATTTGTGTTTTTTAAGAAGATTTTATTTATTCATTTATTTATTTATTTAAGACAGAGCAAGAACACACATGAGCAGGGGCGAGTGAGGAGAAAGCAGAGGGAGAAGCAGACTCCCTGCTGAGCAGGGAGCCTGACATGGGGCTTGAACCCAGGACCCAGAGGTCATGACTTGAGCCAAAAGCAGATGTTTAACTGACTGAGCCATTCAGGCACCCCAAGATGTAACATTTAAAATGAAGCTTAAGAAGAGTAGGAGTTGGCCAAATAAAAAAGAGGAGAAAGATGGACAATTCTTATCTTTCAGGGAGTATAGTCTCTGCAGAGACTCATAAGGAAGTTTGACAGAAGATAATGCTGAGGAAAAGTTTAAGAACAGGTCTTAATGGACCTTAGGATGATGATAACTTTCTTAAGAGAATAACGAGGAGCCACTATAAGGCTTTAAGCAAAGCAATAATAATATCAGGTTCATATTTTTAAACTATTACTTTGACTTTCAGGTACAGAATGGCTTGGTTGGAAAGGATACCTGCAAACATGCAGAAGAAAGGAAGCTGTCCTAGAGTCCAGGTTAGTGATGGGGTCCTTGGAATTGGGTGGGGGTGGTGAAGATGGGAATCAGTGAATGGATCTAAGAGTTCTTGAACAGTTTTGGTAATGATTTGAATGTGAGCTGATTGTCAATGGTTTAGATTATACCCAGATTTTGGCATGGACAATGGAGTGTATGGAGGCCACATCCTCAAGTGGGGAGCATTAGAAGATGTAAGATCTGGAGTGGAGTAGGGGATGAATTGGTTCAATTTTTAAAATCTAAAATAAGATGCCAGAGGGCACCTGGGTGGCTCAGCTAGTAAAACAGCTGCCTTTGGCTCAGGTCATGGTCCCAAGGTCCTGGGGTTGAGCCCTGTGTCAGGCTCCCTACTCAGTGGGGAGTCTGCTTCTCCCTCTCCCTCTGCCCCTACCACCACCACCCCCCCCAACTGGGGCTTGTGCTCTGCCCCCCTCCCCGCCCCCCACCTCAAATAAATAAATAAACAAAAAATAAGGTAAGATGCTAGCAAGACTTCTGAGTGGAGATTTCAGTAGGCAAGCGGATATCTCCAACTGGACCATAGAAGTAGAGAAACCGGCCAGAGATAAAGTTTTAAGTCTTTGGCATATGGATGATTATTTAAAGTCAAGGCAGTAGTTACAGTCATTAAGGGAGAATGGGAAGAGAAAGAAAGTGGCCCAGAGGAAATCCCTGATGAATGTGAACATTTAAAGGTCAGGGAGACTTAGAAGTAGCGGTCAAGAGGAATTAGAAATCTAAGAATGATTTTAGGGGAACAGAAGGAAAAGAGTATTTTAAGGAAGAAATAACAAATATGTTAGATGCTCTGCTGAGAGGTCAAGTCAGATGAGGCATAGAAATGACCATTGGATTTAGCAATACGAAGATCAGATCACTTGTAACTGGGGTGAGGAAGGAGGAAGGGGAAAAGGAATGCCAATGGGGGTAGGCTTGCTAATTTGGAGGAAAATGAAAGAGCCGTAGCCAGGTGCTACATCTTTCTCGACAGAGGTATTGACAATGGGTAAGGAGATTTAAGGAGAATGAGGAAGGTGTAAAATCATTGTTACAAGAGAGAAGGACTAGAGTAAATAGTGAGTAGACTAAACATTTCAACCACCGAGGAATATTTTTTAAAGTTCAAATAAATGGAAATTATCCAAATTTTCTCTTGGATAAGAAGACTCAATGCTGCAAAGACGTTAATCCTCTTTGTATCTATCATGATATTTGACATGGTAATCATAATTCTAATTAAAATTACTATGATAGCTCACACTTACAGAGGGCTGACTATGTGTCAGGCCCTGGGTTAAATGCTTATAAAACCCTAATCAAAGTCACAAGTTCAGGGGAATTTGCAAAATGACTGTGAGTTTGTCTGAAAAATAAACATGTAAGAATAGCAAAGAAAATTCTGGGAAAGAAAATAGCAAGTGTGGATTAACCAACGGTAATTGTGGTTTGCAACAATAGAAAGCTCAATGGAAAGAACTCAGAAATAATCACAAGTTTATGGCAGGGTGACCAATAATGCTGGGTTTTCCAGACAGTGGGGGAAAAAACAGGTTTACAATGAAAAAATCAGGGATGCCTAGATAACCATTTAAAAAGTAATAAAGCTAGATCCCTGCATAATTCCTTATCCCCAACTTAGATAGGTCAAAAATGTGAATATAAACACGTAAATTATAAAAGAATTAAATAAATTATAAATATTTGATAGTATTGTGTTGAAAAGACCTTTTGAAATATAGAATAATAATAATCTTTATGGCAAGCGCGCATACACACACACACACACACATATACACACACTAGTGTCAAAAGACAATTGTTAAAGTAGGGAAAATATTGTCAACTTTTAGGATGAAAGATTGGGCTCTTGTAGCTCAATCAAAAATACGAAGAACCCAATTTTAATAAGAAGGGCAAGGAAAATACCTCAGAGCAAAAGGCATGATTAATAAACACATGAAATAATGCTTGTTCTATTAACAATTTTAAAACACAAAAATTAAAGTGGATTTTTTGGTCATATTAATCAATCCAATTAACATGTGATTTATGAGTACCTACTATGTGTCATGTGTGTTTAGTATTTTCTTATCTGTATATTTCCTATAATATTTCTGTGAGTATATTTTCCATAATAAACTACCAGCTTTTTAGTAATCTGTTCAGTAGTTTGAATGGACAGAGATGTCCCAAAGAGCTTGATAATACTTGAAAAGTAGAGTTTTTTTCTTAAGTCAAACTCAACAGTCTTGTTGATATATTCAATTTGAGTGTACATTTTATGAAAAGGAATGTGTTCATCTTTAAAAGTATTTTTTATATGCTCACAAAGCTAATTATTTCCCTCCCATTTGATTATATTTTATTGAATTGACAATATTTCTGAGAGTGTAAAGTTAACAATGGAACATTAATGACAAACCAAATCAAAGCTGTCCATTGATTCTTCTCTTTTATCAGCCAGAGGTAAGAAGAACAGTTAGGGGGCTGTCTTTCTTCATCTCTTCATTCTTTCATTCAAACATTTATTGAATATCTACTGTTGAATGCCAGGCACCATTACTATTAAATACCAGGCACAGCATTAGGCACTGGGGATACTATCATGCACAAGAGAAAGAGGATCTCTACCCTCACACTGTACCATCTAACTGGGGCTATAGGAAAGGAAACCTACAATGGAACACTGCTGTAAGAACTTGAATTTGTATTAAGCAACTGAAATCTCCCCTTGCCAACATTCTTTCAATCCAAAAACAATCTTAGGCTGCCCAGGATGACATGTTACTTCTGTGACTATACTAGATAATCATTTCTGGGTGATTGAAACACCTTAAAGTATCTTTACAAATAATATGTCAAGCCTAAAAGCAGCTAGGTCATAGACTTCCTCCAGATTAATAAGGCTGAACTTTTTGGCAACAAAGGAGAGATTTTTTAGGTCTAAATGAATCATTAGGGATGTGTAAATCACAGACATAACAAAATGCTCTATAATTAAGAAAAAGATGTATGTTAGGCATTATCATAAATCTCAGAATAACCCAAAATGTTGTCCATTTGTCTTTGTCAACAAATACTGGAATGAACCCAAAGATACAGTCAAATATGTAACTCTAAATAGTCTATACTTTCAAAAAACCATAGGCTAATATATACTTGCTTAGGGAAAAAAAACTTCATATACTAAAGAATTAAAATAGTTTCATAAGTCACTTTGTATGGTTCCTAAATTATATTAGATTAAGCCATATGAAATTGCCAAAATTTGATTTTTTTTAACTTACAAAATTTGCAGTTTCATGTGGCTCATTCTAGCAGAGTGACATCATTTCAATTTCTAAGAAGAAATCTTTGCATCATGTGTAATTTAGAGAGCTCTCCTTATGAGCCACACTGTACTAAGCCCTATCTAACATCAATCCATGGCTTTCTCTGGGGCCCATGGATTCCCCCAAAAAGTCTGAGACTGGAAATAAGGAGGATCTTTGAACTTAGACGAAAAAATTATATATTTATTTTTGCTAACCTTTAACTGGAACTTCCCATCTCTTTCAAATAGACACAAGCAGTAAACTTTGATAGAATTATACGTACCCTTGTTTTTGTCACCAGTGGAAATCAGCTGTTTTCATAGTACATTTCAGTTGTCCCAGCTATGTCAAAATAACATTGGTAGTTATCACAAACTTGAAATTTCCCATTGATATTAAACCTACCATTAGGTCTTATTATTTATTGCATTTAATAATGATCACAAATTGATTTTTTTTAATATTTGGATAACCAAATTTTGATTAATTTATTTTATAATAAAGTGTTATATATATATATTAATTTGCTTTATAATAAAGTATTACATATATCTTTAATGTTCTTAAAAAATGTTATTCTAAGAAAAGTTTCCAAGGGTTTCCCCAGACTGTCAGATGGGTTCCTGGAAGAGAAAGGTAAGAACCCTCAGTACCATTTGATCCTCATAACCACCGTGCATTGTGGGTACTACTATCACCCCTGATGTGCAGAAAGGGGAGATGGAGTCACTTGCTGAAGGTACACAGCTAACAGCACAGCCAGGTTTCACGATGAGTCTGGCTCCAAAGCCCAGGCTCTTACCCAGCATCTGTGTAGCCTTTGGAAATTTTCAGCGACCAACAGAGATCATGGTAGTCAACATATTGATGATCACCGAATAATATTTGTGTGAACCTGAAAATGCTTCCCATGTGCAAAGACACTAAACACGCGTTGTCCGTGGCAATCATAAGCTTACAAAATGAACATAAAGAAATTCAGTAGTCAGGAGAGTGGGCTCTGGACACCAGCCAGGGCTGTCAGGATGGGCGAAAGCCTCAGAGATGCAAAGAGGGAGCTGTTAGAGAGGGAAAAGAGCCCCAGACAGGCAGGCAGCCTGGTACACACAGGTGTCACAGGATGGTAACCAGTAAAATTTACTTCTTACTCCAATGGTGACTTCTTCCTTCTCTCCTTACTTCTGTTTTTCTCTTCTTCCCCTCTGTCTCTAGCAGTTTTTAATTTAGGTATTTCTCGCATTCCTCCATGAACTAGCCAGTTTTCAGCTTGAAACAGAGGGTTATTTCCTATTTGAACTTGAAATATGCCAGGTTATATTGCCGAAGAAATTCAGGCTACTATGTTTATCCATCAATTTGAGTTTTCATCGCTTTTTTAAAAATTGAGGTATAACTATCATAGAACATTGTATTAGTTTCAGGTATACAGTGTAATGATTTGCTATTTGTAAACATGGCAAAATGGTCACCACAGTAAATCTAGTTAACATCTGTCACCATAGTTACAGAATTTTCTTGTGATGAGAACTTTGACCATCTACTCTTTTAACAACTTTCAAATATAAAATATGGTATTATTAACTACTGTTACCATGATATACATTATATCCTTGTGACATATATATATATGTTTATTTATTGAAGTATAATTAACATATAATGCTATATTAGTTTCAGATGTACAATATAATGATTCAACAATTCTATATATTTCTCAGTGGTCCTCATGATAAGTGTACTCTTAATCCCCTTTGTCTATTTCTCCTGTCCCCCTACCTCCCTTACTTCTGGCAAATACCAATTTGTTTTTTGTATTTCAAAGTCTGGCGGTTTTTGTTGTTGTTGTTGATCTCTTTTTTTTTTCTTTGTTTTGTTTCTTAAATTCCAAGTATGGGTGAAATTATGTGGTATTTGTCTTTCTGGGGCTGATTTATCTTAGTTAGCGTTATACCCTCTAGGTCTACCACTCACATATTTTACAACTGGAAGTTGATATCTTTTGACCACCTTTGCCTATTTTGTCCCTCCCCTGCCCTCGACCACTGGCAACCAACAAACTGTTCTCTGTGTCCATGAATTCAAGTTTGTTTGTTTTTTAAGATTCCACATATGAGATCGTTCGGTATTTGTCTTGCTCTGTCTGACTTACTTCGGTTACCATAATGCCCTCAAGATCCATCCATGTTGCAGATGGCAAGATTTCCTTCATTTTTGTGACTAATACTCCAGTGTGTGTATATACATTTTCTTTATCCATTCATTTATTGATGGACACTTACATTGTTTCCATATCGTGGCTATTGTAAATAATGCTGCAATGAACATGTGGGGACGGATATCTTTTCAAGTTAGTGTTTTCATCTTCTTTGGATAAATACTCAAAGGTAGAATTGCTGGATCAGATAATAATTCTATTATTACTTTTTTGAGAAACCTTCATACTGTT
The DNA here is from genome assembly GCF_022355385.1 of Mustela nigripes. Lineage (NCBI taxonomy): Eukaryota > Metazoa > Chordata > Mammalia > Carnivora > Mustelidae > Mustela > Mustela nigripes. Next base: position 124,106,076 of record NC_081561.1, on the reverse strand, counting down.
TTCCACAGTGACTGCACCATTTTGCATTCCCATCAGCAGTGATGAGGATTCCCTTTTCTCCACATTCTCACCAACAATTGTTATTTCTTGTCTTTTTGATAATAACCGTTCTAACAGATGTGAGGTGATATTTTATTATGGTTTTGATTTGTATTTCCCTAATGATTAGTGATGTCGAACATCTTTTCATGTGTATGTCTTCTTTGGAGAAGAGTATATTCAGGTCCTTTGCCCGTTTTTTAATTTGATTTTTTTTATTGAGTTGTGTGAGTTCTTTATATATTTTGGATATTAACCCCCTATCAGTTGTATCATTTGCATGTACCTTCTCCCATTCAGTAGGGTTGGTTGGTTTGTTTTAGTTGCATTGATGGTTTCCTTTGCTGTGGAAAAAGCTTTTTATTTTGATGTAGTCCCATTTGTTTATTTTTGGTTTTGTTGCCCTTGCCTTTGGAGAGAGATCCAAAAAATATTGCTCAGCCAATGTCCAAGAGCTAGTGTCAATGTTTTTTTTAGGATTTTTATGGTTTCAAGTATTACATTTAAGTCTTCAATCCATATTGAATTTATATTTGCATGTGATGTAGGAAAGTGGCCTAGTTTCATTCTTTGCTTGTAGCTGTCCAGTTTTCCCAACACCATTTATTGAAGATACTTTTTTCCTTATTGTATGTTCTTGCCTCCTTTGTTGAACATTAATTGGCTGTATCAGTGTGGGTTTATCTCTAGACTCTTGGGTCTGTGCCATTGATCTATGTGTCTGTTTTGGTGCCAGTACCATACTGTTTTGATTATAATAGTTTTGTAGTATAATTTGAAATCAGGGAGCGTGATACCTCCACCTTTATTTTTCTTTCTCAAGATTGCTTCAGCTATTTAAGGCTTTGTGGCCCCACACAAACTGCAGGGTTCTTTGTTCTAGTTCTGCGTAAAGTGCCATTTGTATTTTGATAGGGATTGCATTGAATGTATAGATTGCTTTTAGTAACAGGTACATTTTAACAATATTAATTCTTCCAGTCCATGAGCACAGTATATTCTCTGCCCATTTTAAAATTAGATTGTTTGTTTTTACATGTGATAGAAAGAAATGATAGCTTCAGAGTAAGGCAGATTCCCCACCTAACTAGGAAAGCACTACGGATTCCATATATACCATTTCTTCAATGGTTAGAAATTCAACTATTGTTTATTAAGTCATGAGCCAGGTATTGGAGATCCCCAAGTGCCTTTCGGTCTTACCAGGATAAACTGACATTGACAAATATCACCTTCCCAAAGTCTACTCTTTATTTGTGCAACTATAGATCTAGATATGATCCCATCTTCACTTTCCTTAAAGAATAGTAAGGATCTCCTGGGAAACTGTGCGGTATCCTCATGATGTCCCCTGGGGCTAGCACTTGTTGGTGAGTTCACACTGTAGCTCTCCCTTTTGTTGGTTCACTGCTATCAGGCTCCCAACAGTGTAGTGGCTTATAGACCATGGCTCTGTATTCAGAAGACCTGTGTGTGAATTACCACCTCCACACTCCTAAAGAGATGGCCTTGGATAAGTTAGTTAACCTGTCTGTCCCTTAGTGTCCTTAAACTGTAAATGAAGACGATTACTCTCTTGAACTAGATGTTGTGGGTATTAAAAGATATGTTTGCAAAGTAGTTGACCTATAGCTTCAAAGCATTAGCCATCTTTATCATGACCAATTCTAATACCACTGCTTTCTCTATGTGCCTTCCTTCTCTCTTCAGTCCTCCTGCCCTGAAAGAATACCACTTCAGTGAGGAAAGAAAAGGGTCAGGGATTGACAGAGCAGGGAAATTTCTCCTGTCGATTATAGGTCTGTTGTAGTAGAGGAGGTAGTGAAACTAACTTCTCAAGCTACCTGGAGAGACAGATAAAAATGGTTATGAAGGTCTGACTCTCTCAGGGGTAGAAAGATATTCTTCCACAAAGAGTTCCCTCCTAAAGTGGTAATAAACTTTTGTTTCTAAGGCACTGTAGGTTTTCACAATTATGCTAACATAAATAAGTAACCCATTTTAAAGCTATGGATATGTGAGCTTTATTCTTCTGCTATTCCTGAATCTTATATTCCAGGGTCAGTGTATAGTTGAAACTATATAATAATTATGACCTTCTGATAATTCAAGCCACTGTGGACTCAAGGTGGAGAGATTGGAAAATCAGCATGCATTGAGCCCTTGCTATGTGTCAAGGGCTATGCATAGTTTTTTTTTAATATATTATTTCACTGTTATGACAGCTCTATGAAATGGGCTCTATTTTAATAAATAAGAAAATGGAATTTAACAAAATTGAGTAATTTGTCAAAAAGAAAACAGCCGGACAGGGGCAGCGTTGGGATTTAAATGTTGGTCGTGCAACTGCAGGACCACGTTTGGTCAGACACCACCCTGGTTACCTGTTGTGTTAAAAGTGCTGCTAGAGGTACCTTTAGGATATCAGCATCACATGTGAAAACTGCCTCCCCTGCCCCTAGGGCCCAAAGTAGCTGATATTCATTACCTCTGAATTTCACAAACAGGCTTGAGGTTAAAATCATTATTAAATTTAACCTTATTAATAATACTATAATCTTTGCTCAAACTGTGGCCACATAACAAAATGCTTTGTCAAATGAGAAGCAGAAATTAGAAAGTGAGCGATTTAACTAAAAAGAACATGCTGACTCTTAGATTTTTCTGGATAGGAATAAAGTGGTTCCGGTAGACTCAGAACTTGTCATTTGTCAAAGTCCACAGGAGGGAAGGTGTTATCTTTTTCCACGGAGCTCCAGGTTCACCAGACAAGGCTTATTGCAGAAAAAGAAAGTCAAGAGGTTATCTCCAGCAAACATTAAGAGACTCTCAATAGTCAGGGGATGGTGCTTTGGATGAGATTCTCAAAGATCTTATCTTTGGGCTAATGATTTTAAAAGTGAACTTTTTCCTTCTATTTGGCATTCATGAATCACACCATAAATGAATGCCCTGGATTGTAGTCAGCATGGGTATTAACCATTTCATAGCTCTGTGTCTGTGTTTATTCATGAATCATCTCTTCTCAGAAACTAATTTTCCGTGTTATGTACTCCCTGCTGACTATAAAATAAAATTCAGCTTAGCTTTGAAAAGTTTCTTGAGTTCATCCAATAAAGCTAATCCCATAAAGTCAAACACAGATGAAAATATATGGCCTACAGTATCTATCTTCATCTCTGATACATAGCATTTTCTGATCTAAATTCTCTACCTGAAGATATTTGGCTCCTAAGAAAGTAGGTTCTATAATGGCATTTATTCATTTTTCATGTTGTTTTCTGGCAGTCCCAAAAAGGGTTTGCTCTTTGGGGTGGGAGCGAGGCAGATCCGTGAGGGCACTGATGGGCCGTTATGTTGGCAAATAACCTTCAGAGGAAGCTCGACTAGCCAATGAAGTTGCCACAGAACAGTTCTGCTGTAGAGCTGAAAACCCTGGTACCTTTCTCCTGGGAAGTGAGTATGAGTAGATCTAGTAAATCACTACTTTAATTAAATAGTAACTAAATACCCAAAATAAAAATCTTCCAAACACAGGTAACCAAGGAAAGGCAAACTAACTCACCTTTTTGGGGTCTGAGGCCTTCTGTAGAAGTAACTGGAACAACCCATTTCTAAGAGGCCCCATCTCAAAGAGTGCTGGTGTCGATTCTGCTAGGGCTATGGGCTGACCTCAGAGCAATCGAATCCCAGAGCAGTGTGGAGACTTTACATGCAGATAAAATGGGAAAAGATAATTAAAGATTTGAGAGAAGTTCGAATCCACATCTCTCTGGATCCTCCTTTGGGGGCCTGTTCATTCTTTTCCCTCTGACCAGGATTTGGAGTGACACAAGAATTGTTTTATAAATAAAGAGCTGGGGAAAAGGCCAAGTTAACAAGTGAGTATCACACAGCTGACCTTCCTGTCACTTATGAAAGGCAATACCATATATTATTTCACTCAAGTAATATTTACCAATCCCTTTTATCTACTAGACTCTGGGCACAGAAATAAGACTTATCAAATCAGGGCTTAAAAGAAAGAGAACTTTCCAAATTTTGTCTCGTAAAAGGCAAAGATAACACAATTTCTTTGTATATAATCATTTTATCTACTTTCCATTTTTTACGTGATTCTTTGACATAGTGCAGATCAGAGAACACAAACAAAAAAAAAAATGCATCATTCCTCAAGGGAACTTTGAAGCAAGAAGAGATCATAGTCTCCAACTAAGTCATGTGATAAGCAACATATTGGCCGGCTGCTCAACCATTATTTCAAAGTCTTCACCCAGTTTTGAAATCCTAAAGGGCCACATCTGTCCTTGGCCTAAGCATACCATTCACATTAGTGTGAATGGGATATATTCTGACAGGCAAAGGGCAGTTTGTTGCCCCAATTCTGCAAGGAAAAAAAAAAAAAAACAAACCATGATTCTCATTGACATTATCTTGGGTCCTGGCTTCTCATAAGCTAACTTATCTTATCTATCACGCACCTTGACAAATTTTCTGGTTCTACCGTCTGACTGCACAGTACTTTGGTTAAGACTCTGAGATGATAAGGGCTTTTGTTTGCATAAGCTTTTTTTAATTTTTTATTTTTATTTTTTTTTTTAAAGATTTTATTTATTTATTCGACAGAGAGAGATCACAAGTAGGCAGAGAGGAAGGCAGAGAGAGAGGAGGAAGCAGGCTCCCTGCTGAGCAGAGAGCCCGATGCGGGACTCGATCCCAGGACCCTGAGATCATGACCTGAGCCGAAGGCAGCGGCTTAACCCACTGAGCCACCCAGGCGCCCAGCATAAGCTTTTTTTAAAAGCCTTATTTGATATCAAGCAAATCCAGATGGAATATGATCAGAAAATGGTCAAGCTGAGCCTGGGAATGTTTACAAAATAATGGTGTCAGACAAAGACAACCCATTTTAAGAGAAGAACTATCTACCCTCAAATGTATCAGCTGGATCCACAGTTCACTCCTAGAGTGGGGGTTAGGGAAGCACCAGTGCTTCCTTAAATTTCCTATTCAAAGGTGTCCTGCCAACTGACTGAAGTTGATGCTGTGGGGAAATGAGTGGTAAGTACACGGCACAAGGGAAGAGGTTCTTTGAAAAGATTATCCTTTGTCATAATAAGAAAGGGAATAAAACAAAAGAGAGAGCCATAGAGCCCAGAATATATGGTAACTCACTGTTGTAAGCAGTACAGCTTTCCATTTGAGTTAGTTTGTTTCCAGGAGATGGAAGGAAGGCACAGCAGAGAGGATAGGGGGAGAGACTCCCTGGCCTGGACCACTCTGATGGTGGCTCCCAGGGAGGAAGGGTGGACCAAGACCAAGACATCAGAGCCTGTCAAGTTTCCTAGCATGCTGCACATACGCAATGGTCTCCAGTTTGTAGAGTGTGATAATAGCTATGCCCAGTAACTGTCAGACCCTCTACAGTTCGTATGGGTTTTCACGACATTGTTTGGATGCCCAACACACAAGATGAGGTATAAATTAGGAGCTATTTGTTTCCATCTTATGGATGGAAATCCTGAGACAGAGAAAGAATTAGTAGCTTGCTCACAGTCACATGGCTAGAATGTGACAAAACTGTGTCTCAAACTCATCTCTTTGATTCCACATCCTGTGCTCTTTTCACAGGATCACAGTTGTGTAGCAACCTATTTGATGGTCTATTCCAGAGCATGGCACTGGCGTGTAAAGAATTCGAGTGGAATTGTGAATCTAGTATGTAAGACGAGGGGAGGAGGCTGACATTGGATGAGACTTCCAGTCCTCTAATGGCTTTAATGTGATACTCTCATTCTAGCCCCCTCAAAGAAAACTGGGCGAGACAAGTTCCTCATTGTTCCAATGATTGGATATTGAGCTGGCTACATGAAAATATGGAGGCAAGGGGTGTGTGTGTGAGAGAGAGAGACAGACTGAGGAGAAATGGTAGGGGACAGCGCAACTTAGATGCTTTCTGCTTCCTTGTTTCTTCAATGTGTTCAAAGGACAGGGAGAGAATGAGCCATTCCTGACTCTCTCTCACATTCAAATTTTCCCTCGTGATGAAGAAAACCGTTCTCTGTCCGCACATGTTACTAAAGCCTTGTCTCCTCTCCTTCCACAGCTGCTCTCATAATCAGAGCAGAGACAAAGTGGAGTGGTGAATCCGAACTGACCACAGGTTGGTTTCCTTCTCATTGCAGCGGATTCATCTTTTCTGTGCTGGGGGCACGTGCCCAGAGAGCCGGGCTGAGGCTGTGGCCAGCAGCGTGCAGTCCGGGAAGGGGGAATGACTGTGGCACTCGGCACGCATCAGCTGACTTGTAAAAGTTCCTGACAGCACACTTATTGCATGTTGTAAAACCCTCGGACATGTACTTGGGGAAAGCTCTTACGGCCACAACAACACTCTCTGTGCCCAAAGTTCCTTTCAGCCAAATCAGTGGCATCCGTGGTAAAATGGATTTGCTTCTCAGGAAAACTTGAAAGAAATGCCAGTAAAATCCAATGCCCATGAAAGAATCACATTTCTTCAAAAGTAGGTAATGTTGACTCCAGTAACATTATTCACTGGTATCAAAATTATTTCCCCTAAGGCTTCCAATGAATGATTTTTCTGGTAACAGGGATTGGTTTGGATTTTCCTTTCTTATGATCCTTGTTTTTTATTTCTGCTTCAAACCTGCACATTCTCATTTTCACCCGTCCTTCCTACCACTCCACTGAACTGGCTTCTCCAAGATCCCCAGGATCCCTTCCCTTACTGAGGACAGCCTCTGTTCCTTAGTTCCCCATTCAGGCTTTCTTGTCCCCTTTGGCATGGTAAGCCCTACCTCCTAAAACTCTTCTCCATTCTTCTCAGCAAGCTTTTCTGACTCCTCTTCATTCTCCACATTTGTAAGTCCATGGTGCTTTACCTTCAGGTTCAAGTTCATGGTCCCTGAAAACCTGATGGAGTTAAGGACCCTTTTCCCACATGCGTGCACATGTTCCAACACGCACAAAAACTTGACGCCAATGAGATACCGTCCACAGCTAATGGATAACAGCAACAACACTACCAAGTACTGGCAGGAATGCAGAGGACTAGAATTCTCACTCACTGCAGATGGGAATGCAAAATAGCATAGCCAATTTAGAAACAGTCTGGCAGTTTCTTATAAAGTGAAATATACACCTGCTGTACTACCCAGCAATCCTACTTTCAACTATTGACCCAAGAGAAATGAAAATTTATGTTTCCACAAAAATCTGTATGCAAATGTTTACAGTGTCTTTTTTTTCATAGTCAACAAAAACTGGAACTGATCCAACTGTATAACCCAACTGGGGAACAGATAAGCAAACTGTACTATAGCCATACAATAGAATACTGCTTATCAATAAAAAAATACCTATCATACTCATCACAACTTGAATGAATCTCAAGTAAAGGAGGCCAAACTCAAATGGCTATGCACTATATGAGACTATCAATAGCTCACTCTGGAAAAACAAAAATACAGGGTTAGAAAACTGAGTGGCTGTTGCCCAGGAGCGTGGGTGTGGTGAGCGATTAACTGCTAAAGGGAAGGCAGGAATTCGGATTGGAATGGAAATACTCTAGACCTTGATTCTGGTGGTGATGAGACAACTGGATATAGTTGTCAAAACTCAGGATGTACGTTAAATTTGGGGGTGAATCTTACTACATAAATTTATACTTCAGTGAACCTGACCTTTAAAAAAAAACCCACACTTTTTTTCTCTGGATTTCAGGAGTAAATTTTCTACCATAAAATTCCTCTTTTTTTCCCCTTTTCTCCTCTCACTTGGTACTTTCTCTCTGGGCTCTCATCCTGGAGACTTCAAGCATAGTCTTCACACTGGTGACTCTAAATTTTATATCTCCTGAGCCCTGATTCAAAATATTTGCTGGTGATTCAAAAATTGCCATGTCCTGAACTTGAAATTCCTTCCAGAACTGTACCTTCTCATGTGTTTCCTATATACTTCCTTAAACCTCCCGGCTCACAGACCACTTTTATCGGACTCATTTTTAATTTTTTTTTTTAATGCTCATATCCCATCAGTCACTAAGTCCTCTTAATTCTACTTTTTAATTATCTCTTAAACAACTCTATTTCTTCCCTTCTGTTTCTTAAGCTACTTCCCAAATCCATGCTGTTACAATCTCTCTTCCTCACACCTTTGTAATAACTCCCCCTACAAATGAACTCTTATCTCTTCTGTCCACACCTCGTTAACATGGCACAATGTTGGGTTACAGATTTCCTTGGCTCAAAAGCCTGCAAATTTTCTCACATCCTACAGGATAAAGTGTGATCTTAGCCTGATACTTAAGGCTCTTAGTAAAAGAGTTCAAACACCTTTTCTAGTCATATCTCCTACCACATCTTCTACACAACCACTTCCAGAAACATCATCAATATACTAGAAGAGCCCTGCACTTGTATTCTCCTGGCTTGTGCAAAGTCTTGCTCTAGAAAATTCTTCCTTCAAAATTGTCTGGCTAGTGAAGAAATTTCTATTCTTTGAGATGTAGTCCAAATATCATAATCTCGAGAGTACCCACCCCAAGAATGCCTCTCAGAACTAATTACTTACTTCATTGTCATGCCTTTGGCATGTGTGTCCATGTATATATATGTGTGTGGAAATATTTTAATAGATTCGGTTACCAGATTAAAGGCATTTATATTATTGCTTGACCCTACTAGAGAATCAGTCACTTCAGGACAGGGACTATGTCTAACTCATTTTTATACACCCTACAGCTGACTAGTAAGGGTTTCTTCCAAAGAAGATAGTGAATATTTGCTGAACTAAATTTACTTTAATCCATCTTCTGAATTTGAAAGAAATTAAATTCCATAAGTTGAAATAAAGCTTAAATTAAGGCCCACATATCCTATAAACAAGACTGTGTCTGCTATGTAGACTGCTCTATTCCAAGTTTCAATCCGAAAGATAAAGAAAATCTGTGTCCCCAAATGTCTCCCCTCTTAACCTTAAATTGTACCACATGTCATTAGAAGAGCAATATCTGACATTGAAGAAAGGTCTCCAGTACCCTTGCCCCTTGGGACTGGTCTTCCTCAATAACAGTAGTAAGGCTATTAGACCTTTCGGATTTAAATCACTTGTAGGTTTCTGTAAAACAATCGCTTGTTAAAATAACATGTATTTGCCTGAGGTTCAATACTAAAGGTTTCTCTATTCATTTTGGGTAAGGATGAGAGATTAGTTCTCTAAATGTTAAATAGAGAAATAAATAAGTAAGTAAACCTCATGGGTATCTCAAGCCTATAGTCAATCAACAAGAATCCACTGAGAATTTTCTATGAAACTAGCATTGTCCAAGATCACCTAGAGGGTCTGGCCATTAAGATATGCTCTTAAGGGAGCAAAACTAGTGTGGGAAATGATCAAACACGACCATCTTCCTGCTAAGGGTTGATAAAGAACCACTCATTTCGAGAAGGGAGAGCTCTCCATGGGCTGGCGTCATGAATGAGCTTTTCTAGAGTGAGGCCCACAGGTCTTGTGTGAGAAAAGGGGTTCAATGAAACAGCCAAAGTATTAGTTTCTTAGGGCTCTGTAATAAATTACCATAAACAGAGTGCCTTAAAACAACAGGATGTTTTTCTATCACAGTTCTAGAGGCAAGAAGTCTGAAATCATGGTGTCTATGGGGCCGTCTTCCGTGCTGAGGTTCTAGAGATTCTGCTCCTTGTGTCTTTAGCTTCTGGTGGCCCCAGGTGTTCCTTGGCTTGTGGCAACATCATTCCAACCTCTACCTCCTACATCATACTGCCTCTTCCTCTTCTCTGTGTATCTGTTTTATAAGGATACATATGAATGCATTTAAGACCCACCTGGATAATCCTGCATAAGCTCCTCCTCTCAAGATCCTTAACTTAATCACATTTTTGGATATACATAATAATATTCACTCTTTTGCCGTGTAAGTTACAGGTTCCAGAGATTAGGAATAGGCACACCATTTTGGGGGCCACCACTCAACCCACCACAACCAGCTACATAATTTGCAGTGGCCAGAGCAAAATGAAAATGCCGGGCCATATTTGAAAACCAGGAAAACTGCTTAACTGCTTTAAGATGTCAAAATATTTTTTCTTTGGTGGTCTCTCTCTCCTGACTTGTCATGGTTTTTTATTTGCTATGTAATGTCATCTTAAAAAATGTAAATTTGTGCATGACTTTTATCAATCACCTTTATTCTGTGCAGTGAGTTTTAAATGCAAATAGAATAGCATCTAACTCATAACAGAAGCACCAGATTACACAATTTTTATTTCATACTAAAGCATGCACGTGTATTTCATTCTTGCTGGAATATCCAAATGCTGCACAAAACTACATCAGCTGTTTTTATTACAGTTCTTGATGTTCACACTTTCTACGGACTCTCTCTCTCCTTGCCTCACTGATGATTAAGGAGGTACTGAAAGGAAAAGGAACTCTGGGTTGCCGAATTTTTCCTACTCTTTCTATATCATCCTTTTCAGCCCAAGTGTTTGGCGAATAGAGGGAAGTAATATATGCTGGAAAGGATGTGATAAGGCTATTTGGTAATTTGTGTTTCCTAGAGAGTCATGGCCTTGTTTCTCATCTGAAGCAAATTCAGGTTTGAATGGAAAGCATGGTCTCTTACGGCTGTCAGCACCATGACTTCCTCTATCATAGGCAGAGCACACCTACCTGGACCTCACTTTGAGTCTTGCTGAATGCCCAGGCTTTGAAGCACCACTGGAGTTCTGCGCCCGCAGGGCATCCTGGATGCTGCATGTGAACAGGGGGCAAGAAATAACAGACATAGAGAGTTCGTATACCTCTGCTCAAGTTCACTGCCATGTTCCCATTTGACTTTACTTCTAAAACACAAGTTCAGAGATAAAATGATTAAGAATATTAAAAATTAAACCCAGGGCCCCTCTGAGCATGGGACCCTCCACCACGATAAAGTTTGCATGAGACAGCCCTGCAGTGAGAGACCTTGTGACCCAGCTTTTCAAAGTGTGGTAGCAGCCTATCTGTGCATTGTGATTCATTGGTGGTGAAACTGGTTTAGACATGGGTCACAGCCAGCTTGAAGAGACACACTAATAAATATAAATATTTATTATTTATAAATAATAGTGATTTATTTATAAAAGGGTAAGCATTATTTTATAAAACTTATAATTCAAATATGAGTATCTGCATCTCTCTTTCTGTGGGTCATTGAAACCACTGTCCTAAGGGCAGGCCTGTGGGTTCTGGAGTCAAACATTGAGATTTCAATCCTATTTCTGTCCATTACTATCAGTGACTAACTGAAAGGGCAACACTTAAATTTTTTGAGTCAAGTTTCTTCCTCTACATGAAGTTCAATTGAGATAAGTGAAAGTGGTAGATAACAGTCATAATGAAGTTAAGCCTAAACTGATGCTTTACTCATAATTTCATACAAATGACTAAGTAAAATTGATACTTGAGGATTCTCAATCCTATCATCAAAGATGGAATGAGTCTTATTTCCTGGTTTGCTCAAGTGCTTTGAAAGATAGGAAGTCTTTCTTGTAGAGTAAATACAGTCATTTACCTTGAATAGGTGAGTCACACACAAACCTTCCAAAGGTAGATTTTAACTTAAAACTTACATGTGATAACCAATCCCACTCACAAGTATCTGCATGGCCATACTATTCGTCATGTCTTACTACGAGAATGGATTTGCATCGTATTATGCAGATGAGCTTCTCCCTCTAAGAATATACGCCTCTATATGGGGTTCCCTCAAAACATTAGAAAAGTACTTTGTAGTTTCAAGAGTCATAAAAGCTAATTAAATATCCAAGTTTATCTATTAATCAGTGTGAAGCTGATGTACCTAGCTACTTTCATCAAATTGCCGTAGGATCATTTCCTGAATACTCCATGTTTGAAAACAATGGAATGTACCACTTGAGAATGAGAAAAGAAATACTGAACTGTCAGTAACCTCCCACAGCTTGGAATGGAAATAGAGAAGAAGTCATTACAAGGATTTATAAAACACTAGACAGGAAACTTTAATCATTGTGACTGTAACCTAGTCCATGATGCTTGACACTGAAAATGGTGTGACTGGGCCGTGCCTTCTTGAGAAGTTCCCTGCACTTGGAGGAAGAAGTCCAGTGATTGGGGTTTTATGTCATTTGCATTACGTAGCATTTGGTTCTGGTTCTATAAGGAAAGATGCTTGAGAGATATGGACTTTAGGCTCTTTGTACTCTTCTTAAAATGGCTGCCATCTTAGAAGATGTTTTAAATGTAACAAACCATCTAGGTCCAATGCCAACAATCATGTAATAAATCTAACATCTTTTTCAAACTTGAGTACCCTTGCTCTTAAAAATGTGTGGGTTTTCCTTTTTATATTTACTTCGTTTTATGTTCTTTGCACAAAAGAACAGAGATCTAATAGCTACCTCATTCATCAGCAAGACATGGTTTCACTGATCACCACAGGGCTTGTGGTTTTAAGTACAGACCATTGACAAAAGGAAACCTCAGTCTCTGGGTGGGATGAGGACTGAAATGTGGGTGGATGTGAAGCAGATAGTTCCATTCCCCTTCCCCCAAATGTATGGACTGGGGAAAAACATATTTCAAACATCCCTAGACCAGGTTGCAGATTTTATGAGTGAAGGGAAAGTGGGATTCCTGAAAACACAAAGTAATTCAGACACATCTTTGGCTGCCAGAACTTACTTCAGACAAAAAGGTTAAAGGCAGCATGAAAGCAGGCAGCGGCGTTCCCAGAGAACCAGATGCTGTGGTGAAAATGCAGCTTGTGTAGATTTTACTCCAGACATCAATGTACGCACTGAACCTTTGGGGAGGTGAGAGAAAAAATAGGAATTAATAATTTCCAGATTCAAGGCTTCAGGGCACACCCTCGTCCACTGGCAATTAGTCAGTCTTTATTTTCTCTTCCTGTTCTGTATCTGTGCTAAATTGTGTTTGTAAGATTTGTTTAAAGCAGCTGATGTGTTTTCCCATCATTCTTTGGAGATGGGCTCCCTCTCTGTGGTGGTAAATTGAGCATTCCCGCTGAATTTGGGCTGAATGTGGGGATAATGATTTGAAGAGTGCCGGGTTGAATTTAGAGTCAACACCATAGAAAACAAAGACCATGTCTAATGATTCCTAGTAAATACACAGAGCAAAAACTTGCCAACAAGGGCTCTCCAACAATTAATTCATTGTTGGGTAAAAAAAAAAAGAACACCGCAACCCTTAGAGTTACTGGGAATTCAAAATGCCATATGGTTCTGATAGATCAATCTAGAAATGAAAATTTGTTTTCTGCTATTAGAATTTTTATCATTTTGGTTAACAGCACTCTCATCAGAAAACACTGGAAGGTGCTTATGTTTATCATCATCAAGAGTAAAATCTTTGTATTTGTGTATTAAAAGAGGGGAAGTCTACGGGCACCTGGGTGGCTCAGTGGGCTAAAGGCTCTGCCTTCGGCTCAGATCATGATCCCAGGGTCCACATTGGGCTCTGCTCAGCAGGGAGCCTGCTTCCCTTCCTCTCTCTCTGCCTGCTTCTCTGCCTATTTGTGATCTCTGTCAAATAAATAAATAAATAAATAAATAAATAATCTTTTAAAAAAAATAAAAGAGGGGAGGTCTATATTGTCTTACCATTGTTCAAAATGTTACGAAAGAAAATCAAAATCAACAGACACCCCCCACCAAAAATAAAAGTACTCAACAGCAATGTTCTGTTGGGCTAGCATTGTGTTCTTAAATGAATTTGAATGCCCTTAGGCAGAACGTTCGTACATTCCCAGTTCACCAAAGACCCACCACTCCTCTTTATTTTTTACTCCACATTTTCTCTTTTTTTTGTTATTATATTTTTTATTTTTTTATTAACATAAAATGTATTATTTGTTTCAGGAGTACAGGTCTGTGAATTGTCAGGCTTCCACATTTTGTCTTGCCCTTCTAGCCAATAAATGCATTTGAGTTTTACCTTTCCCCAGACTATCATGAGACTTAAGAGCAAGAATATAATTCTTATTATCACTATAAACTCATGAGGATGTTTACGGTTCATTGATTAAAGGCTGCTGTAGTAACAGGCAGAAAATGTATGCAGTGAGCCAGATGGATGGAAGGTTTTTAGAATAGAATAATCACAGATGCTACATGGGAAAACAAGCACCTTCATAAAAATGCAATAGAAAACTATTGTAAATGTCTAGGACCTGGGTCTGAAGTAAGGTATGGGTAAAGGTTACACTCCAGAGATGAAGAGGAGTATATTTTAAGAGCCTTTCTTATTGGGCGTGCACCTAGAGGAATGGCGTATACAAAGTTGGCACTCCGTAACCTGCTTATTCAAAAAACATTTTATTTTTTAAATAAACACTTAAAATATGTTTCTTTAAGAAATTTTAGATCAGTTGTTAGGTGTTGTGAGTTTCGAATATGAGAAAATGTCAAATGAGTCATTTTGGATAAGTGGTGATGGATGTGTTTAGGTTGTATTACTTCTAATTGGTCTTGGCCATTCAAACACACTTGTTCTATATACCGAGAAGTAAATGTCTGAAATTTTTAAATTTGCTATATCCAGTCATTTGCATATTATTTCTTCATTTTTTAAATGTTATTTATATGATAGAGAGAGATCTCAAGTAGGCAGAGAAGCAGGCAGAGAGAGAGGGGGAAGCAGGCTCCCCACTGAGCAGAGAGCCCGATGTGCGGCTCAATCCCAGGACTCTGAGATCATGACTTAAGCTGAAGGCAGAGGTTTTAACCCACTGAGCCACCTAGGGGCCCCCAGTCATTTGCATTTTAATTGAAAATTATAAACAAGGGTAGAAAAGAGTTTTCAATGTGATAATGAAAAAAATAGTTAACACTGTATTGGTACCTCTAAAGGGGTCCCGTTTTCATGTTGGGGAGGGAAGACTGGTTCCTACTACAAATAAAGAAAGAGGATTCAGCAGTATTGGGGATTTTTCAGAAAGCCCTAAAACCATTTTGATTTTCCTTCAAGTTTTGTTTTTGAAACATCCAGTTTCCAAAACATTTCCCCCCTTAACTTAAGCCTTTGTTTTACAAAGGAAATTTAATTTAAAAAACATGTTTTTTTTTCCTGAGCTTAAATTTGTATTATACAAATAAAGACAGATTTTTGTTTGAAAATAATTCTTGCTTGCTTCTACAACTATGAAGGAACTCTAAAAGGCTAAGTTTATGCATTTTTAGAGGTGAATATCACAGAGGTTAAAACATTTTAAATTCTGTACTCAGGCCAGATTTTAAAGCATTTTATTTATTTCTTATTATTATTTACAGGTCTTCCTTGACCTATAATGGGGTTAGGTCCCAATAAACCCATTGTGAGTTGAAATATTGTAAGTCAAAAATGCATCGAGCACACCTAACCTACCAAAGATCATAGCTTAACCTAGCCTACCTCTGCCTGGAACACTAACATTAGCCTACAGTTGGGCAAAATCCTCAAACACAAAGCCTGTTTTATAATAAATGTTGAGTATCTCATGCAGTTTACTGAGTGCTGTACTGAAAGTATATGGCTGCATGGGTACAAATGGTTTTAAGCTCTCAGTTTGTTTCCCCACCAGGATGGTGGAGCAGAGGGAGCAGAGGACGGCTGTGGCTCTAGCAGTCCCGGCATTGTGAGAGAGTATCACGTTGCACATCGCTAGCCCAGGAAAAGATCAGATTCAAAATTCAAAGTGTGCTTTCTCCTGGGTGCCCATCGCTCTTGCACCATCATAAAGTCGACAAATCCCAGGTTGAATTATCTAAGTCGGGGACCTTCTGTATTTGATTCCCAGGAGATGAGTTTAAAAAACAAACAAACAAACAAACAAACAAACAAAAACAATACCTATCCATCTGGAAGAGATGTAGTGAAAACCTAGTGCGAGGTCACTTTGGGAAAGTATAAATTGGCAAAATCTCTGCTTAGTTTCCAGGGTTTCTCACTGGGGAGGGAGCAGATTAGCCCAATGCTCTGGTGTTACAAACCTCTGCTGAGATGCAAGCAGCAGACCAGCAAGCCCTGAGTGCTAGGAGACTAAGTAAGCATCCTATTGCCTCTGTGTATCTCCTCGTGATTAACTGTGTACCACGCACTGGTACACATCAGGCAAGGTCATGCATCGTAGTAGAACCGCTCAGGAGAAATTTTTCTTTCAGAGAGCCTTTTCAAGTTGTCTAATAATTTCTCCCGTCCCTGCCTCACCCTCAAAACCACTGCGTGCACACATAACAATGTTTTCCATCCATGCATTCACTGTTTCACCTGACATTTGCTGGGCATCAAAAGTGTGCCTGCCAGGTGCCATCCTAGGCACTGAACATACTACAGGAGATGAAGGCATCTTTAATCTCCAGAAGGTTACACCATTTTAAATGTTACCACAAGGCAATGAATCACAGCCTTACTAGAACATAAACGTAGCCTATCTTTAGGCAGGCTTATCTCAGAGACATAGGCATCTAAGCACTATTTCAAAAGCAAATGGGTCAGCATTGGATTGGGGATAATCAGGATGTCCCATGAGCTTGCCAGTGTGCAGAGAGCAGGACAGCAGACTGTGGGTTCTCCTCTTCTTCTGTGGCCCCACAACAGAGGCCCTCATTCCTGGGCATAGCTCAGCTGAGCTCTGCTCACATGCCCTGGTGATGATAACACAACCCCCAAACACAGCTTCTTTTCATGCACAGGCAGAGGGAGGTACACAGAGTCACCCCAAGGACAAAATGCGGAGCAGACCTTTTCCATCCTGCCATTTCTGCTCATTTTTACTTTTGATCAGAATCAGATCCCCTGACTTCCTTTGGGGCACAGTATATAGCTTTTCCGCAATCCTCTCCTTTTACAAAAAGAGGAAGGAATCCACCTTTGCTACATGGTAGTTTGTAGGTTGCTATCTGGAGCGGATAGTTTCCATTTTTGGCGGCCTGGCGATGAAAGACTATGTTGGGAGAATGCCCAGTTTTGTGAATCTTGGGGGGGGGGGGGAGTGCTCAGGGAAGGAGAAGAAGCCCTTAGCTCTTCCTCCCCACACCCTGAAGCCAAGGAGCCAGCATGAGACCGTAACACTGTGAAGCCGAGACAACTTCCTGGGTTAATAGAACCAGCAGAAGCAGCATCAAACATCCAGTGGCTAAGGTGTCAAGGCCATGGCTAGCCACATGGATGCCATGGTCTGAGCTGGTTCTTACATCATTACAGGTTGAATTTTGTCCACCCCCAAAAAATGTTGAAGTTCTAACCCACAGTACCTGTGAATGGGAACTTATCTACAAACAGGGTCTTCATGATCAAGACCACGGAGTGGCCCCTAATTTAATACGACCATGTCCTTACAAAAAGAGGAAATTTGGACATAGACACACACACAGGAAGAAAAAAGCCCAATCAATGTGATGCGTCTACAAACCATGAAACTCCAAAGACTGCCAGTAAACCACGAGAAACTAGGAGAGGAACTTGGAGCAGATTTTCCCTCTCACCCTGCTGATACCTTGATCTCAGACTTCTAGCCTCAAGAACTTTAACAGAAATTTTTTTTCTGAAGTCCCCCAGTTTATAGTACTTCCTGACAGCTGTCCTAGGAAACAAACACATGCATTTTACCCAACCTGGTTTTCCAGCCTTTTTGTTGGTTTGTTATATTAATGTCTTTCTGATCAATTCCTTTTTTTTTTCTTTTTTTTCTAACTAGAATTAGTCTCTTGTTTGTACCTTTGGACCCTAACTGATATCTCTTTCAGTATCTATTCTTCCCTTTCACCTTCCCAGCAGCTCCACCGGAGGGTCGGAGGGTCGTGTGGTTCTGGGGAAACTTGCCTCACCCCAGGAACCAGGGCGGAGCACACGACTTCTGCTTAGCCAATCAACAAAGTGATGGGCTCTTGTGTGGGTAGGTCCCAGAAGATGATCTAATCATGGTGACATGCCAGACATTTTCTAGGAATGCTGAGGCAAAGATATTCTGTTTCCTGCTGTGCATAAATGAAGATCTCTGTAGCTTAGCAATTCTGGCGAGCTTACCTCAGAGGAAAGCCAACCATGAGAGGCAAGAAAGAAGGAAAAAAAGAAACCCCATACCTTGGAAGTATCATTGACCCACTGGGCCAAGCCAAACCTGATGTCAGTTCTCCCTTTGGGGAGACATTTAGTTTTCTTTATTATTTAAGCCAGTTCGAGACCAATTTTCTGGCATCTCCATCCAGAAGCATCTTAACTGATACACCCCATTTGTAGTTTACATATCATTCCAGAATTTCCATATGCCTCTAAGTTATGTGCTGCTTAAAATATTATGTGTCTAATTTTGGAATGAAAACACTTTAAAAACAATGTCAATCAGTCATGAACAGACCATTTTAAGTGAGCAGAGAGGTTATCACTTAACTCCTGTGGATGACGGTATTGACCCAGAAGGAAATAATAATGGAGTTGACGGTGGTCACGGCTATCGCTTTTCACATACCCACTGTATGGAGGCAATTTGAGGAAGGCTTCTGTGAAATAGAAACCTCATACCTGGGGCTTGAACAGTACATTGGAGTTTGCCTGGCACTTTGGATCTTCGGGACAGTAGGAATGTCCAAAACCAGGACCAAACTCCTCTCTTCCTAACCTTTGTTCATATCTGCCTGTTCCCTGAGTCATGCAACACAGGGTACAAGAGGTCCTGTAATCATAGCCTTGCCCATTCACCAGAACAAAAGAAATGAATTTGGATCTCCATTTGCTCTGAGTGGGGTAGGGTGAGAACCACTTCCTCTTCCTGGCGGGGTTTATGAAGTACCCCGGCTACTCCTTTGTGTGCACTGAGTCATGGTTCCCTCTCTCATCTTCCAGCACTAGTCCCTTAGTTCATGTGGTTGGAATCGTATCTTGGGTCCTCATTTACACTCTAGCCTTCTGTTGTATTGAAAGATTCCAGAACCTTTAGCCACTTGCTGTTCAGGGGTTCCCTCTTAGCACTGAAAGACCTCCCTGAATCTGACTCTACCAACTGCTAGAAAATAAGTGCAACCCCCACCCAGAGACTCCTGCAGATTTGCCCTTCCTAATTACTAAACTTGACTTTTAACTGTGAATTCTAGCCTACCCTGTCTGAGTTTAACCCGTAGCGCCTGAGGTAGAGCTCCACTGGCTACCCTTCTTAGAAGATGACCCCACTGCTGGCAGCTCTTTCTCCCAGGACCTCCAGGAAGAGTAGCTGTGCTCTAGTCCCTACCCAAACGAGAACTCCGGCAAGTGTCATAGCTGAAGTTATACTGGTTATGACCTTGCTTCCAAAAGACCTCTCATGATTTTAGCTCTTCTTCTATCAGGTCCTGGGGGTCCAGGGTTCATTCTCTTGAATCCCGTCTGTTTCTCTTTCCTTGTAACAGCACCACTAACCTGGGTCTCCTGTTTCAGAATAATAAACACTCATTATCCAACCCTATTATCATGTAAGAGCCCCAGAACCCAAATATTTACCACTCAGTTAAGGGGCAAGAATCCTTGGGTATTTGAAATCAGAAAACAAGCCAGATAAAAAGTGTGCATCTGAATGAAACATGTGAATGAATGCCTAGGGGAGTGACAACAGAGGGCTTTGAAATAAAGAGAACCCCAGATGTGCGAGGAAGATACAAGACTTCTGAGACTTACGTGAGAATCACTAGTCACCATTATAGTCCAACAGCACATAGTAGCAAGAAAAGATCATTAGCAAAAATGGCTATAATGAGCACTAGGAACCAATAAGAGAAAAAAGGATAATTATGCCATTTTCATGTCAATTATCATCATCTAGGTATATCACTATAAAGATATCATTAAATATTTCTGTATTATATACATTTCACTGTTGCAATCTGGTATGATTTCTAGCAGTTATAGTATCAAATTTAAGAAAAATAGGGATGGTTGCTTAAAGTTATATTTGATTCCACTGATAAGGAACCACACACACTGCATATTACAGAGATCAGCAAAGCTATCTGCCTGGAGTTCAGAAGGTAAATGCCCATGAGATAGTCCTATAGGGCAGGATGGGTGTATGTTTCTGAGAGTACAGATGCTAGAGGTGGCATCTAACTGAGTTGGAAAGGAATTGTCTTTTGAGATTAGTTAGAATTTAGACAAGAGAATTAGGAAAAAGGGACAGCATCATATAGGACGCAGAGCAAGTGTACTAGTTTTTAATGCTATTTTAGTTCTCCCTCCCTTTTTTCCTCTGTCTGCCTACTGTTAATCCATCTGGGAATAGAAGAGAAAAATTGTACTTCGAGAACTCTCAACACAAGATTCAGAGACTCAGCAGAGACTAATACTTACCATGTTTGGTCAACTTTAAGTGTGTTCTTTTCCCACACTACGCAGACAGGATGAAATAAATGTCTGTCACCAAAAGAGCCCCCTTTTCAGAGGATTCGTTTTTATAAACAGTCATCTAACTTGTTTTTTGTTTTTTTTTTTCCCCTGAATTTGGAAAACTGGAAAGTCCATGCTTTTCTTCATTGACAGCATGTTGGTTGGGAAGTCATTCCAGATTTATTACAAAATGGAGTGACATTTCCCAGAAATATGGAATCTATTTTGACCATTCCTAGCATTGCCACCTTAGCAGGATATCTCATTTTGTTTTTGCAATACCCATGTCTGGATGAGGGCTAGGAGTCTAGGGTCCCACACCAAGAAACTTGCAGACTCTGGCTTTCTTTGTGCTGAATCAGGAAACAAAAATGTCACTTTTTGTAATTCTGGGTTTATCCTATTCTCTCCTAGCCAGATGTACATACTTTGAAAAGATTCTCTTCTTTTTTATCAACCAAAAATGTGAAAACAATGGCTTGCTTAAATGATATTATATGGAGAATATTGAGTCTATTATGGGCATCCCTTGATGTAGTACAACTTCCTAATGAATGGTCACTAATTAAGAAGCTGCAGAAGGAAAATTTATTTTATGATACTGGGAAAGTTTATTGTTGAAAAATCTATTTGGATATTTCTTCTGAGCCTAATGTTCGTGCTGTTATAGGTGGAGTGATTCTTGCAAAGGTTTTCTTTGCTTCTCTGACTTGGACATAGAGATCTGCTTTGTTGTGCTTTGTTTCCCACAGAGATACTTGCCAAGTTTAATCATGACTAAACTCAAGCCAGGTTCATTTAATGGACTGCCTTTGACTGACCAAAAGATTACTCTGATCGCAAACCTTTCAGCTAGTTGTGTATTAAAGTTTAGCTTAGAATGACAAGAAATGGGAGTGGGAGTGCGGGTGGGAACAAACCTCTTTCACCATTTCACAATGAAGAGTTGGTCCCGTGCAATTTCTGTGATCTCGTCTCACATTGCCTCTCATCTTAGGCAGCTTAACTTTGATGTTTATAAGACAGCACATAAAACAAAAATAAACTATTTCGACATTCATTTAAAAATGTTTATTAAGGGGTGCCTGGGTAGCTCAGTGGGTTAAAGCCTCTGCCTTCAGCTCACGTCATGATCCCATGGTCCTGAGATTGAGCCCTGCATCAGGCTCTCTGCTCAGCAGGGAGCCTGCTTCCTCCTCTCCCTCTCTCTCTACCTGCCTCTCTGCCTGCTTGGGATCTCTGCCTGTCAACTAAATAATTTTTTTTTAATCCTTAAAAAATTAATTAATTTTTTAAAATGTTTATTAAAAGTCAACTCTGGATAACTTTTGTTGCTAGAGATATGGTGTCAACAAGATAGGCATGGTCCCTCCCTGGTACAGTTTTCAGGGAAAGGAGGAGACGGGCTAATAAATGAGCAGAAACACTCAAGTGTGATGAGTTTTGTTCGTTATCCATAAAACAAACTGGGAAGCAACGTTAGTTACCAAACAAGGTCGAAAAATTTTAAATAATCTAATTCTCCTTGAAGAAACTTTACACACAGACTTTTTCATGTGACACTTTTTCCTTAGTTTAATAGCAGGTAGCTAAGTTTTTATACTATGATAAGAACAGTAAAGAAAAATGTTCTGATGGATGCATGATTATTGCTTAGGATCTTTTGAAAGAATTTATAGATGATACTCAGAGAAGGCGATGAGAATATGCCTATTAGGAATTTGACATGGGAATAAATGGAAATTTAGTTTTTCTTGAAAAGCAAAGCTGTAACTATATAATTGAATAAAACCAAGAGCAGAAGAAGAAATAGAGCGTGCTTTAATCATATAGCAATTTTGAAATAACTTCTACAAGCCAGTTGAAATTTAAAAGCTAGATTTCAGCTCATTTATTGAGTTTTTCTTTTTCTTTTTTCTTTTCTTTTCTTTTTTTTTTTTTTTTTTTTTTTCCTTTTTTGGAAACTGCTTGGAGCATTCGAATGGGAGAGGCAAGATCCAGGCCTCCCCTTAAGTAGTTCATTGTCAGTCCAGTGGTAGATAGTAGGCAGTACAGCCATCAGGTTAGGAAGAAAAGGTTCTCCGTAGTCAGTAAAGAACATTTGTAAAACATAGCTCTTAAAAGCACATGCCTGCTTCATGATTAATACAGATTGGCAGAGCAGAGAGTTTGTGTAGGAGACAAACTAAGAGACAGACAAGAGGGAAGTCAGAAAGTTTATTACTTTATTTATTTATTAAATAAAGTATTAGAATTTCAACATGAAACAGAAAGCTTTCACGCCCTGGGAATGAAGCAGCGGGGTAACACCATTAGTCCATTTGTTTTAGAAAAATCTTTCTGGTGGCATGTGAAGAATGGGTCACAGAAACGACTAGAATCAGAGACACAAATAGGAGGCTTTGGCAATAAGTGACAAATGGCTCAGTCCTGAAACTTGATGATACAAACAGAGAAGAAGGGATGGTCTGGGTAATTGATCGGAAGTGAGGGTTGAGAGGATGCTTCCGGATTAAGTTGGATGGTGGGGTGGAGGGTGAGACATGGACAGAGAAAGTACGAGAAGAGGAGTAGGTTTTGGTAAAAGATAAAGAATGGAATTTGGACGTTTGCATGTAAGATGCCTGTGGGTAGAGAATTCTGGAAGTGGGACACATTGGCCTGGAGCTTTGGAGAAGAGATCTAGACTTGGATTAAAAGAAAGAAAAAAATCATGTGAGGGAAATCCCCCAGCAAGAGCAAGTGAGGGAAAAATGAGGGTCAGGGAAACAGGCCTGGTAAACACAGACATAGCAGGCCATGGCAGACAAAGAAGAATTATAGTAGATGACCAAGAAGTCATCAGGAAAGATGGGGGTCATGGAATCTTAGAGTGGAGAGAATTTCAGAAGGGAAATATGGTTGATACTGTTAACTGCCATAGAGAGTGAGCAAGGTGGGTCATTGAGTACTTTGCCAGGGACCATGTCAGGAGGAGGGTGGGGGCAGAAATCAGCTTGCAGGCAGGGGGAGGTGTACATTGGAGGTGAGGAAGTAGAAACAAGAAGTGTGACTTGTACGAGGCTCTGCCTTTAGGATAGGAGAAACAGCTTGGTAGATCTGCAGACCTACGTGTTTATGTTTTGAGGTAACACCACCCGTGCACACACCTCAAAAGAAACACTGTCATTTGTTTTATTGCTCTAGCTTAAAAGCAATAGAATGATACTGACACAGAAAATTCTAACAATAGACATCCCAAAGTTTTCAATAGTTCTTCCCTCCCTTCTTTTCTGCCTTCCATTCCTTCTTTTATAACTCAAGAAGATAGAACAAATGATCTCCCATGAGCAGGAAGAAATACAGTGATGCAAAGGAATTAGATGCAAATGAGAAATTTTGGAAACAAACGACAAAAACATCAGATAATGAAATAATGCCAATTTATAATCCCAAATCTACGTACTACTATGTTTCATTTTGAGAAGACATCATCTTTTAAATGGAGGCCTGCTTTTTTTTTTTTTTAAACGAATAAAAAATCTTTTACAAATATGTTCTGGAGGAAATGTACAGGAATAAAAGTGAACCAGAAGGAAGAGAAGACATGATAGGGTATGAACAAAGGCCAAAAATGCTCTTTAAAAATAGTCATTTTCTGTTCATTCTCTCAGCAATAGAAGGGACTTTAGAATTCATTAACGCATTTTACAGATGAGAAAAATGAGCCCAGCAAATCAAATGACCTGTCTAATGATAGGATCAAGATAATAACCTTTATGTCTTCATATCCACCCAACCCTTGCCACCCCTAAAAGATTTCCTCTTCCTGAAACAATGCGAGTTGCTACTGGTGATGAAAGGAATATCATAATTCTGTCCATTTAACTCCCAGAGATTTCTTGCAACAACGAAAAAGGCATACAAAGTGCATTGATCTCCAGAAAACTAAACTGTACTCATTGAAGGCTTTTGTCTTCTCCTAATTCTGGCCCTTAGTGTTTACATTTACCTCTTCGTAGTTCCTTAGTTCCTCTCTGTATTATTATTCTACATCTATCATCTAGTTTACAATGTTTGGATCCCTCACTTTATACACAGACACAGACACATCCCTTTGCCTCATGAGCCTATTCCCCTTTCCATACAGCTGTCTTCATTTTGACCAGGTCAGGCTTTGGTTCTACCTGGTCACCATGTGTCATGGGTTCTCTGCACACAGATGGCCTTAGCTTCTTTACTTAGGGATAGTCCCTGTCCCTAAGCCTTGTTCCCACAATTCGTACCAAGGCCAACCTCAAAGGACCACCATTTAAGGGTCCTCTGTGGATTGGAAACAGGAGGTTTTAGCACATGTTTTCTGTACTGGTTCTATTTCTGAGAGTTCCTTGCACATGACATTAAAATTGGAGATACTTAAGGGGGAAAGAAAAAAGAGAGGAAAATAAGAACACCCTTAAAGTTAGTCCTTCTGTTGACAGAAAGCAGAATTAGACTTTGGAAGATGTCCATTCCTTAATATCTCATATTGCTCTCATTTGTAGTGTAAAATGATGCAACTCACATTGTGCTTTGTCCAATAGTGCAATTAATCCCCATGAAAGAAAGAAATGAATCACCGCAGCAAGACTCTTGCCTCCCAAATGACTCTTTCTCAAATTAGAAATGAGTAATTATTATAAGGATAAATAACTATGAGTTTCTCAGAATAGATAAATTTTTCTCAAGTCATGAGACAGTGCTCACAGGATTCCCCTCTCCCAAATCCTGGAAACGTTAAGCTTCTGACACCCCCATTCTTGCGTTCAGGAACTGAGACATTTAAATGGGCATCAGTGGAAAAATCCACATTGGCTCACAGGATATGAATACGGTTTCCTTGCTTCAAGTGGTATCTTAATGGGAATTGTGTTTTGCACTCCAATTAAAGAGGCCAAGCCCTCGAGAAAGGCTCTAACTTTCAATAGCTGTATATAAATAGAGTACGGGAGTAAACAATCACCTTCCCGCTTTCCCAGGCCAACCTTCAGGGGCATCAGACCACAGGACCCATCACATGAGAAATGCCACTCGTGGATTACCACTGTTGTTTCCATCTTAAAAGTTGGTATTTATCATTCAGTCAAGAACATAATGTAAGCGAAAAAAGAAAGATTGCTCTTCATCGTGATAAAGTTAGTCCAAGGCAAGTGCCAGCTTTTTTTGGGAAAACAGATACTCTAAAGCAATTCAGATGTCTTCAGGAGAAAAGTCATTTATCTTGCCTCTTTGTTCTTATAGGACAAGCTCACTTTCAAGCTCAGGTGTCTCACGTCACTAGGAAATGTCTTGAAAATTTGCTAAAATCGGCAAATGAACAGGCTAATGTCAAGCAAATTGCTACCCAAGATTTGATCAGAACATATTGAGCATAGATGAAGAACATTCTCTATCAGTCACGCATTGTTCACTCTGGGCCAAGCTTGATGAGTAGAAGCTGAGTCTCTTGGTTGAGATCAGCTGTCTCCGGGAACCTGAGTAACTGTCTCTAACCCAGTGTGTGTACAAAGAGTAGAAAGGCTGTAGGTAGCCCCAAATGTAGGCAAACACAAGAAGACCGTCTTCCTGATAACCTGTTGATCTTATACGACAGCCAAACTACAATTGAAAATGGGTCCAAAACTCTCTTCTAAGTAAAAGCATTAAAATTTTAGAATAACAAAATTAATACCATGCTGGGGCAGGGATGGCCTGTGAGAGGGGCTTTCCCACTATCACCCTGACCTCAAAAGACTGTAGATAAACCACAAGCATTGTGATTTCTCTCAGAAGCACATTATGGATCTGTCATCCATCATCTAGCTAATTGTTTAGAAAGTGATTTATATTTCAGTCTAAAGTATCTTATGAAGATAAATATATATATATGTATGTGTACATATATACACACACACATATATATATGTACATATATATATGCTATTCATTGTGAAAGAGTTGTTCTTGTTTGTGCTTAGTTTCTTTCTCTTGATGTTTACAGGTTTCCCCCCTCCTATTGAGTCAGATTTTGTGAAACAAGTCTATAATCTTCCTCCCTACCCTCCACCCCAGTTTGGATGATTTCACAGACCCTCCTTCACCTCTGCTTTTTCAGACTTAAGAGTACTTTCTTATTTTGCTTTTCAGACACTTCACTGGCAATATCCAATAAACCTATAAATGTCAAAATCTCAGAAGTAGGGCACGGAATTTTTTGCTCACTTCTTGGTAGATAATCCTTATGGTAAACATGGGGATAATAGTCTAGAGATAGAGAGAATATACTGCACTGTTTCTGAGGAACATTTCTAGGGATCATGGCTTGTTTCCTTACTATACAGGGCAGATTCCTCAGTTTTATGCAAAGTCTCTTAAAGTATCAGCCTCCCTCCTCCCCTTACCCCATTTTTGTTGCAGTTAAAGACAACAGTTATTGTGTTATTAGAGCACGTCAGAACATTTCTTCTTTACATATAGGATCTTCTTCCAACCTTACCACACCTCTGAGAAATGGGCATGATTATGTACATCTTACAAATGAGCAACAGAGTCTGAGAAATGGCTTCAGACACATGCCAAAGGTCACAGAGCTAGTAAGTGGTAGGACTGGGATTCAAACCCAGGGCCCTCTGGATACCCAGTGAAGTAGCTAAACTTAATTCCAGCCCTTGCCATTAGGGGAAGTCTTATTCCTTTCGGCTGACCATCATCTTTTAGGATATGGGTATATCCTTACATTCACAGTCCCTTTACACCAGCTCTGCATTTTAATTGTCTTAGGATAAAACTATAATCACAGAAATATATCTGTTACATCTGTCTCTATAGCTTTTTCTCTGCTTGGCGATCCTGTTGGGAATGAAATCACAGCACATTCACCAGCATTAATCCCATCTGAGTGAATGTGAATGGCATCAATGTTATTAATTTAAAACGTGGGATGCTACCAGTTTTCAATTTGGACGGTTGAAATTGTATATATGGCTATTTTCCACTTGTAAATTCAGGCTTTTATCCCTAAGAAGCATTTGAAAGGAGAGAAATAAAAATACTATTGCTAAATATTTGGGGGATTATTTTGTAAGTCAGTGAAAACAGAATCTTTCATTTGTTTCACTAATGGTGGGAAGGTTTTCTTTTTTATTTTCCTGAATAGGTCCCCTGGGAATGAGGGCACATAACACAAAATAATATTCCTTTAATTAATTTTCCAAAAGCACTATTATTTCCACATGGTGACATCCATCTCTCTTTTCCAAAATGTCCCAAAAAGCTCCCCAAACAGATTCAACACAACTCAAAAACATAAGGGATGGCTTATTTTGACTTCCGTACTAAAGTCTAAAGACAACTTTTTAAATGATGCACAGGCGTAAAATTGTAGGTTATATTCCCAAATTACAATAATTTTTAACATTAAAATAAATTTCTCCACTTTCTTGGGTCTTTGACTGTGAAAGTGTGAACTCATCCGGACTCTTCATTGTCAGGGGACTTGGGGTACAAGATGGCAGCTGGCTGCTGAGCAGAAAGCCAGGGGCTAAGTCTGAATTTTGAGCTATCAAGCATTGCTAAAACATCTATGCTCTTCAATAGGTGTGATATCGAGCAGTGTCCCTTACATGTATTCATCTTGTCTGACTAGCTGTAACTGGTCCTGGTCAAGGACATTCAGAAAATAAGGCACATTCCCTTCTTTCCTATCAACAAATACATTTTCATGTTAGGAGAATGCAGAATGCAGTAAACTGCTGAATTTTCTTTAATACAATGGTCTGTATCCTTGACAATGGGACTCCTTATCCTCTAGCCTCATGTAAAGCTAATATTCAGTGGAACATTGGAAATTCCCAATCACTGGGGAGAAGGCTCAGTATCTAGCTCAGAAGAGGCTCAGGCTTATTTATTGTCTCTTGAATTGTATAGGTGTCGCTTGGGCAAAGTATGAGACCTCAGCTTGAAAATATGGGGTGGGAATTGTCTTTGTTCTATCTCAGGGAGATAGGGAGAAAGAGATGAAATCATGGGTATGAAAGTATCTCTTAAACAGTAAAGTTGCCTGTAAATTAGTTACGATTTTCATTGTAGCTTTTTTGTTGGTTTGTTTGTTTTCAAGGAATTACAAGAAAAAATTTAGGTGACTCTTTGGTTGCGGCACAATGGGTTCATAAGTCAGGAGAGGAGCTCCTCTGACATCAGATTTTATGACCTTGAGCTTTATCTCCCTAGAGATTTCAGGGTAACATTTGGGCATGGTCCCCGTGTTTCTCGTAATGTGTCTGAGAAAAAGCTGAAGTTTCTGTTTTATACCTTGGTATGCTTTTGAGCCAAGTTCAGAACCACCAACAACACAGGAGGTACATGCCCCTATCCATTAGCTAAAAGAAGAAAGAAGAAAAAAATCCAGGGATCACTGGTTAAAGAAAAGCGGGCAGGATTCCCAACAGAACAGAACAGATAACTAGCTACCAAACAGAAACTTTGATGTCTAGGGAGTTTCTGATATATATTATTTTGGTTATATGGCATCCAGACTAAAGTCTGTCTTCTAAATTATTTTGAAAAGCACTGTTAAATGTGGCTTTCCTTTAATTTGTAATGATAAGTTTTCCATGTTCCCAGAAAAGAAATGTATAGTAAATAAACTCATAACAACAATTTGGTCCTTTCCCTGGACCTCTGTCATTGCCAATTTTCATTCTCTAATCTTTGAATTTGAAAAATATTTTTCCATGTTCGTATTTAATACTACTTCATACTTACGGCTTCTTACTGATATGGCATCCTAAAAAGTCTTGTAATCATCCTTCTAATCAGATGTGTATCATTTGAACTCTGCTTCTCACACTGAGATCCAAAAGAGAGTGTTTAAGATTTGTGCCAGAATCCATGATGGTAATGAACAAGACAAATAAGCTGAAGTAAAATGATAATAAGTAATATTTGTTGAAGAGATACTATATGTCAAGTCTTGTTTATGTTGTTTTTTGTTTTTGTTTTTGTTTGGTTTTGTTTTGTCCTCTAAAACTGGTAACAGTTTTCCTGCCTTACAGATGAAGACATTTAGGAATTTAAAAAAAAAAAAAAAAAACTTCATACCTTTTAAAAAGTCCAAGCAGTTATAGGACGGAGCTGGGATTTGAACCCAGAATGGTTTGCCTCTAAGACTGATCATTTTTCAGTGAATACTGCTACCTCTCCTCATCACATCCGGTGTAATTCTACCTCATGTCCTAGCATGTTTGCCTTTTTAAATTGTGTTTTATAAGCTTTGGTTACCAGAAAATAAAATAGCCAATTTTTTAGGATTCAGATTTGAACCTACCCCCAGGAGATATTTTGCCCAGATAGTGTCATCTAATTGGGCACTTACTCTTTTCATAACCAAATTCTTCTCACTTCATCGCTTTAAAACAGCTATTCAAAGCACACCTTCCTATTAAGGCCCCACGGCAAATCTATTCTTTCTAAGGACACGAGTTCACTTGGTAACCTAGACTTCTGGTATAAAAAGTACCTCGGGGGAGAAGGGGGGTGGGGTTATGGACATTGGGGAGGGTATGTGCTTTGGTGAGTGCTGTGAAGTGTGTAAACCTGGCGATTCACAGACCTGTACCCCTGGGGATAAAAATATATGTTTATAAAAAATAAAAAAGTAAAAAAAAAAAGTACCTCAGGGGTGCCTGGGTGGCTCAGTGAGTTAAAGCCTCGGTCTTCATTTGGCTCAGGTCATGATCCCAGGATCCTGGGATGGAGCCCCGCCTCGGGCTCTCCTGCTTGGCAGGGAGCCTGCTCCCCCCGCCATTCTCTGCCTGCCTCTCTGCCTTCTTGTGACCTCTGTCTGTCAAATAAATAAATAAAATCTTTTTTAAAAAAGTGCCCCACAAAGTAGCCCTTGCTACTTTGATGATTTTCCTGGCTTTTGAAAAACAACATCAAATGATTTTTTTGTTCTGAATTTTCAGTATTCAAAATCATTTTTAATGTTATTAATCTGAAAAAAAAAATAGCCTTTATACAAATGATAACACCCAACTTTGTGGTTTTCAGACTTCTTCTATCCTGCGTGTTTTGAGGACCCTGGACCCTCCCTGTGCCAGGTTTACTCCAGGGCTGGAGAAGAAGTCATGAATAGTAGGAAACACTGTCCTCAGTCAACTTGCGGTCTAGAACAGAGCCAAAGAAATAAACTGTAACCGTAACACAGACAGAACAAGAGTATGTGTGAAGGCAAACAGAAGATCCAGTCAACCAAATCCAAGTTATTAAGAAAAGAATTACCCAAGGGCTTGGTATCTTATGCTGAATCTTGAAAGATGGCTGCCTGTGGCTTAGGCAGATACATAAGAATGAGTCAAGCATTAATTTGATTTGTGTATGATCACATGGGATGACCAGAAAAGACTCTTTATTACCTGAGATATATTTCTGTCCAGGGCTAATGATTTTATCAGTTGCAAATTTAGAGGAAAAACTTCAGTATTCTAGGGAGCCCCGCCATTCCTCAGAGACTTTTCAAAGTTAAAAAATGAGAAAATCCTGCACTTAAGGAGGGAAGGGTGGTTTGTGAAGGTAGCTAAAGCTGGCAGAATAGAATATTCTCCTGGAATCTTACTTGGATGATCACGTCTGTCCCATCAGCACACATACAATTCCAAACATTCAAGCAGCTGCGCCATAGTTACGGATTCAGACTGATAGCCTTTTTCAGTCACAAGATTTTTGACCTTTCACTACACTTTCCTCTCATGTGTTTGCATGATACTGAATTTACCTGCTCATTTTTCTATTGAGAACATGCTCTTGCGTCACATGTTTTATTTTTTTAGGAAAAAATTTTTTTTCTCTACTGTGCCGCCATTTTGATAGAGAATTGCAGCAATGTAGTATTCAAATGTGAGAATTTATGAATTTAAATTCCTCAACTTTTGTATAACTAGGTAATGTTCTTCTCTTTCTTCATTACTGCTCCAGTCTGCTAAAATTGGTTTAGAATAATATCAAACCATTAATGACCAATACTGTAATGTTATTTCTGCCACCATTTAATATTATCAAATATGGAGCTATTCAATCTTTTTATAATTTCTTAAAGGAAAATATGACTTGATGGGAGCAAATAGTTAAGAATATTTTTTCCCAAAGCATGTTGCCACTAATTTTTTTTCTGAAGTACTGAAAAGGGTGTAGGTGTGCAGCTCTTCAGAGAAACCATTCGGGTAGGCTGCTGCTAGTCTTGGTCTCATTCAGTTGTCTGGTAGCCAAGTATTTCTTACTTGGAAACTCTGATGACAGTGCATTCAAGTAGTGACATGATTTATTTCCTTTCCTTTTAACTCCAGGTGACTTTCCCAGGAAGAATTGGCATTTAATCCATTTATAATACCACTCCCTGCTCTTTGTGTAGAATGGACTCAGTCATTGCAATTCTTCAGGCCAACCCTTTGGGGTTGAATATTTTGAAGGAGTGGGAATGATCTTATCCCTACTTTACTGTAGTCTGAAATAATATCTGGGTAATCACCTATGTTATCCTGGAGAGAACACTTTGCTGTAGATACCACCTTGAAATGTAATCTAAAGGGACTTTAAGTGGCCAGATGTCATTACATTTTTAACTCCTTGGGAACCTCTTCAAATCATTCTCATTTAATGGTCAAAGTAACTCAGTAGAAAAAATTCCCAAGAAACTAAGACCTATTGTTAATTCAGTTCATAATATCCTGTCACTTACTCACTGAGAAATTACATAGTGTAATCAATTAAAGTAGAAAAGTAATCTTAGAGATTCAGAAATAAAAACTCTCTTGCTTAATGATTTTACATTTGATTTGATTTGTATTGTAATATAATTTTTATTGATTATAATCAAATACATTTGATTACATTTGATTAATGATTTACATGCTTAAATGATTTTACATTATCAATCCTAGTACAAATGATTAGTAAGTCTGTTATTATATTTGAATCTGTTGTTTGAGGCCAATGACCAATAAGGATGAATGTCATAAAAGATCAAGAACTGTTAAAAAAAAAAAAAAAGAATTGTTTATGATTAGTGTTCTCCTATAGATACATTATGCGGGATAATAATTCCTTAATTTTAGGAAGACCCTTTGCTATGATTATAATTAAGTATGAACATATTGAGCGAATTTTGTTAGGAGCTTCCAAAGAACAAAATTCACTCATACTTGTGAAATGTAAGCACATTATTAAAGATGGTAATGAATTTAACATTTCAGTTAAAACTAACAGATGATTGTAATGAGTGAAGAAGTATAAGCATTATCCTAATAAGTGACTTTGCAGATTTCTCATCTGTAAGAGGCAATTGCTGAAAATCAGTCTTCAGATAAGAAATATAATTATGATGGGGCTTCTGGATGGTTCAGTTGAGTAAGCGTCTGACTTTGGCTCAGGTCATGATCTTGGGGTTCTGGGCTGGAGTCCCACATTAGGCTCCCTGCTCAGTAGGGAGTCTGTCTCTCCCTCTCCGTCTGTGTTCTCACTCTCACTCACTATTGCTCTTTCTCAAGAGAGAAATAAAATCTTTAAAAATACATACATATAATGATAAAATAATTAATACTATGGTTATGTTTAATATTTTATATCATTTCATTCTCAGTCATTTTATGTAGCTATATGAAGTAAGGATATGGCTATATTTATATATATGAATTAGAAACATATGTATCATATATAATATATATACATTAGAAACAGTTTTATAATCACACAATTGTCGAGTGTGAGTCTAAGAAGACATTTAATGGCTGTATTGGTTTGGGTTGTGTTTTGGGTTCTGTTTTCTCTTACTAATCTAATATAGAAAACTCACTAAACTGTGCAAATTAATTCCAAAACAATTATCTGTGTATTAAAAAAGAAAACATCAAGCTTTTTGTGGTAAAAAAAGTAAACATAACTAGCTTTGACTCTGAATGAATATTTAAAGTGAATTTTATTTGTAGTAGTAAAGTTAAATGCATAACATACATTGTTTTCTAGATCATAAATATTTGCAAAGTTCCTTTAGCAATTCAGAGGAAAGGCCCCAGCTTCAAGAAAAGCTAACCATCTTAATTATCGTAATGGATAATGCTTCCCATGATAATACATTCCGTCTAAACTGTGTTCTCTTTACTAAATAAGGGACAAAATTCAATCGAGACTTAGCAAATACTGAAATTTGAGTGTTTTATATTTGGCCAGAAATATTTATCCAATATATCTCTGTAATATTATAATCCAGATAATTTATTTGAGTGAACATTATGGAAACCACAGAGTAGTCAACTTACTACCCTGAGGAGACCACAGATAGCCATCATGGTTTTCTTCTTTCCTTTAAAAGCTAGTGTATTATTTACATACAAATCCTGTGGAAGCCAAGCACAATGATTCATAGTGTGAACTGTGAAATTAACATACATTTCCTGAAATTCTACCTCTTCCATGAAATCTTTTATATTAACTACGTAGAAGCAGTGACAGTATCCCTGGCTAAGTCAGCTCCGTCATTTCCTCTAAATTCACTTTTCCCCCCAGTTTGTGTGTTAGGACATCCTTTCTTCCTGTATTGTTGTGCAATGTTTGACTTGTTAACTACACAGAGACAAATGGACAGTCTGAGTAATTTTTTTATCCTCTTAGGCTGTAAGTTGGTAAGAAACACAATCATGTCTGTTTATGTCCTGTTTTTGATTCAGCCTTGCCTTGCCTATGGCCATTCATACTTTGAGAATGATGAGGATGATGGTGAGAAAGATGACAAAGAGTTCTGTAGAAAGGGATGGAAATAATGAGGCACATTTGCAGAGTCCTTTCGCTAAAAAGCATAAGGTATGGGCAAAACAGGCATGTGATTTTAGATGAAGTTGTGAAGGACTTTCTTTGAACTGCCTACTAATGATTTCAGTCTCTGAGAAGACATAGAAGAGAAGTGGATCATCATTTCTTTGGATTCCATTTATTAGCTATATGACTTGGGCAAGTTATTTAACCTTTATGAGACTCCAGATCCTCATGTTAAATAATAACAAACTCTTAAGCCTGTTAGGAGGCGAACAACCATGAATAATGGCAGATAAATAAAATGCTGTTTATAACGTTCTTGGTAATAGGCCTGGCATATGGTCAGCACTCAGTAAGTGATCGCTACTATGATTGGGAATCACGAAATCTATACTGAATGCCATACAAAACTACATATGATTCAGAGTTAGGCTCAATTGACATCTATCTTCAGTTTTGTGTTTACCTTGTGCCAAATGATGTATTATGGTAGGTATTGTTTTATTCTACACTAACACCCTATTGAGAATTTACTAAGAGGATTACTTAGTAAATGAAAAGGTTAGTGAAGAATAGAGACAAAGCTCAAATGCCAGGCTCTACATTATTACCCTCTGCTATCTTGCCCCCAAAGAGCTTTCACATCTGACTGAAATCTAAAATCTTTCTTTTCCAGGAACCTGGGTGGCTCAGTCAATTAAGTGTGTCCCTTTGTTCAGGTCATGATCCCAGGGTCCTGGGATCCAGTCCTGTATTGGACTTCCTGCTCAGGAGGGAGCCTGCTTCTCCTTCTCCCTCTGCCCCTCCTGGCATTCCTGTGTTCTCTTTCTCTCTCTCTCTCTCTCTCTCCCTCTTACAAATAAATAAATAAAATGTTTTTAAAAACTTTTTTAAAATAAATAAAATCTTTATTTTCCTAATAAATAACTCAGCATTAATTCTCTAACATTTTCTTGCTCTTCAAAGTCCTACCACTTTTTTTTTTTTTTTTTAAGTTAAGGAACTGTTTGCTTCAATTCTAGGAAAAATCTCTCTTTTTTTTTTTTTAAGATTTTATTTATTTATTTGACAGATAGAGATCACAAGTAGGCAGAGAGGCAGGCAGAGAGAGAGGAGGGGGGAAGCAGACTCCCTGCTGAGCAGAGAGCCAGATGCGGGGCTCGATCTTAGGACCCCGAGATCATGACCTGAGCCGAAGGCAGAGGCTTTAACCCACTGAC
>NC_081561.1:123854866-124070508 GCF_022355385.1 Mustela nigripes | reverse complement strand
GGGGGGAAGCAGACTCCCTGCTGAGCAGAGAGCCAGATGCGGGGCTCGATCTTAGGACCCCGAGATCATGACCTGAGCCGAAGGCAGAGGCTTTAACCCACTGAACCACCCAGGCGCCCCACTAGGAAAAATCTCTTAACCCCTAGACTCGTGCCTGGTATGTAACAGGCATTTAGTAAGTATTTGCTCCAGTTATTCTTTAGGTGTATGTTCTCTTATTTCTTAAGGGAAATATAATTGACGTGTAATATTGCATTAATTCTAGGTATACAACATAATGATTCGATATATGTGTATACTGTGAAATGGTCACCCCAAGAAGCCTGTTTAACATCCACCAACCTACATAGCTTACAAATTTATTTTTCTTGTGAGAACTTTTAAGATCTACTCTCTTAGCAACTTTTAACTATATAATACAGTATTGTTAACTAGAGTCACCACACCATACATAATACCCCCAGGACTTACTTATTTTATAACTGGAAGTTTTGACCTTTGACACCTTCACCCATTTTGCCCAGTCTTTTCCCTCTGCCTCTGCCTACCACCAATCTATTTCTTTACCTTCTTTTCTTTTCTACATAATCTCCCTAAATCATGCATCCTGATGATTTCCATACTAATACCATAAATTCTTTGAGTCTCAGTTTCCTCTCCCATAAAATGGAGAAAATAATGTCCTACATTAAATTTTTTTGTGGTGATTAAAGG
Organism: Mustela nigripes; assembly: GCF_022355385.1. Classification (NCBI taxonomy): domain Eukaryota; kingdom Metazoa; phylum Chordata; class Mammalia; order Carnivora; family Mustelidae; genus Mustela; species Mustela nigripes. Next base: position 124,069,794 of record NC_081561.1, on the reverse strand, counting down.
AGACAGTAAAACATTTCGCATGCCCAGAAAGATTAATGCCTAACATATGGTCATCAACTAATATTTGGAATTATTGTTAAGCACCAATTATGTATTGCTGACTTCTAAACCTTTACCACTTGCCAATACTACTTTCTGCCTCCAACCATGTATGTCTAACTTCCTCTGAGACATCTCCACTCGGATTGTCAATAGCCAGCTGAAATGTAGAACAGGCAGAATGCATCTCCACGTTCCCCTGTGACCCCTCCCCCTTCGTCATCACTGCATTTTCTACTTCCACTAAATTCTACAGTTGCGCACATCAGAAACTTGGAAACCATTCTAGACAAGCTACTTCTTCCCTTACTCCTGCATCCAGGGTCTCACAGACCTGAAAATTCCACCCCCGGCTCTCCCTTAAATCTGTCTGTCCTTCCATGGATCCTGTACATCTCTGTGTTGTGCTTTTTCTCAGGACTGTTGCCAAGCCACTTACCTGGTGTCTCAGCCTCCAGCTGTTGGTTTGCAAACTGGCCCCAGTAGGTAGAGGATAAGGAGAGACAAAACAAATATACAAACAGCTTTGAGTTAGCAGATAGTAGGGTTAGCATGTGAGGGGACTTACATATGAGACTTATCTTGGGCAACACAAAACAAATAGATTTCTGCACCTGTCTGCCAGAATCTTTAAAGTTTATCTCAATAATCTTGGGGGGCTTTAAGTGGGTGCAGTCATGTATACAGTCTAGATGGTTTCAACAACACCTTACTCTGTCAAGGCTACATCCTTGAAAATGGCTCCCACTGTAGGGATAGTGGGAAGAACATACACTCCAAGGACAGGGGAGGAGGTGAGACTATACCTGACTGCCCAGGTATAGTCTGCAGTTCAGCCACCAGTCACATTCTCCCTATGACCTCCTCCAACCCCAGTCCGTCCCCTACATTGCATCCAGAGCAAGGCTATTAAAGATGCACATCTGAGCACATGACTCTCCTACTATAGAAGCTGAAGTCCCAGTTCCTTACCCTAGAGCATAAGGTCCTGGATTTAGTCCTTAGCATCATCTTTTTATCTCGTGCTCCCACAAGGTCAGGCTTCCTGCACCAACCCGGTGCTCTGTGCTCCATGCTTGCTCAAACTTTCTGCTTTTGCTACCTCCACACATATGTTCTTTGAAGTTCAGCTCATGTCACTTCTATAGTGAATCCCACACACCTTTCATGAGCCACCCACACTGCTACCTCCTCCCACTCCAGGCTGAGCCATGCCTTTCCTAGTGCTCACCTAGTATCTGTACTCATAGGACAAAAGCCCTCCAAATGATAAGTAGCTTAAGGGCAGAGATTTTTTTTTTCCTTTGTGTAGTCTACAGGATGTCCTCAGAAAGACAACTTGTGCTTTGTAAATTACCAATATGTAAATGACCAGATGTCTCTCTTAAATTTTCTGCTCTTAATCAAACCTCTCTTGCCTGGTGAGAACAATCCAGAGTTTGGAGTTTGATGATCTGCATTTAAGTCCCAACTGTGTGGCCTACTAGTTGGAGACCTTGAATAAATTAGCTAAACACTTCTGAGTTCTTCATAGTAAAAATCAGATATGAGCATGGGTGTTGCATTTGTAAATACTAAAGGACTTGGAAAACATAATAAATGATAAGCTACACAGAAGATATGCACTGTAGCTCAAGATGCAGTGATGTTGTTAAGATCCAACTTTAGTAATTGATGCTGTGCCCTATGTGTGCATCTTCCTGGGGAGACATATTGCACAGCTACCATTGTACAAACCTGGATTCTACTATTAATTCTTGTTCATTGTATGTTATTTAAGTGCTGTAAGCCTTGATTTTCTCACCTGTAAAATGGGAGTGGTAATAGAATTTCTTCATAAGATTGTTGTGAAGATCAAATGCATTGAACCTATAAAACATGGTAACTAGAAGATTATAAGTCCTGAAAATGTTTAGCCTTTTATCATGAAAAGTCCTTGTTCGCTTATGAGCCAAAGAATCACTATTCTCTTAAAAAAAAATTTTTTTTTTTTTTTTTTTTAAAGAGGGCACCTGGGTGGCTCAGTGGGTTAAGACTCTGCTTTTGGCTTGGGTCATGATCTCAGGGTCCTGGGATTGAGCCCCACATCGGGCAGGCTCTCTGTTCAGCGGGGTGCCTGCTTTCCCCCCTCTCTCTGCCTACTTGTGTTCTCTCTCTGTCAAATAAATAAATCTTTCAAAAAATTTTTTAAGTTGTAAGAAACAAATGATCAAACATTACAAAGACTAGAGTCACTGAATGCAGAAACAAACTGAAATTTTAATGGATACAATATCTAAGACACTGACAATACAAAGGTAGTGGTAACTATTAGGAGGATAAATAGATAGGTTGTACTTATCATAACTAATAAATATTGATCATGATTTTACTTATATTAATTTCCTCATGATTTTTCAAAGAATTTACTAATTCACTGTTAAACCTGACTAGTTCTACCTAAATTTATCCAAAATTCTGCCACATTATGAACACCCTGTTATTATAAACACATACATTAAGCCACATTCTAAAAATATTACTCTTGGGATGCCTGCGTGGTTCAGTCAGAGGCTCATGTGACTCTTGATCTCGGGGTTGTGAGTTCAAGTTCCATGTTGGGTGTAGAGATTAATTTTAAAAAAATGAATAAACTTTTAAAAAAATAAAAATAAAAATATGAATCTTACCTTGGATTTCCTTTAAATACATTTGTTTGTTTCCCATAGTTCACAAGTTAGAAGTCAAACTTTTGACTTGACAATCAAGGGCCATCCCCACCTACACTTTCTCTGACCCAATCTAAATCTAATGTTCCTGATACAACCTCATGAATATGCCCAGCTTCCTAATCTGTTCCTGCCATCCCTTCCCACTAAAACTCTCTGGAATCCCTTCCTCTCTCCTCCAACCTTTGTACATTCTGCCTATCCTTCTCTCACCCCAGTAGCCATTGGTCAGTTCTCCTGCTGAACTGCTCTATTGATGATGATGATGACAGTAATCAATGTTGACAGAGTGCTCACTATGTACCAGGTACCAAACCCAAAGATACATACGTTATCCCACTTCAGTTCTAAGACAAGACTAGTCTATATAATAAGCTCTATTATTACATCTGAATGAAGCTGAGTCACAGAGAGGTTCAGTAACTTGTGACCATCACAGATACAGTAGTGGGTGGTAGGGATTGGACTGGAAGGGACGCCTATCCCCCACCGAAGTCCATGATCTTAACTTCTAGGCTGGGTTCTGGCCTATTGTTCACATCGTCCTCCCTAGACTTGATATTTGCCATTTATAGCTCTGAATCATTAGTTAACTCTTTTGTACGTGTTCACTCTTCCATTGAGATGGTTATTCTCCATTTACCTCCCCAAATCCATTCTTTGCTTTACTCTGAGTCTTAACTGGACTGCATCACCCGCTTCCTTGCCCTCTATTTCCTCATGGGTTGGGCCAAAGGAAAAATCAGAACTAGATGATGGGAATGAAGATGATGGGAACGAAGAGATGGAGATACGCTCCCACTCCCATTACTGCTCCGTCCCTGCCTCACCAAGTTTCTCTACAACCACAGCTACTGTTGGAGGCCTTCTCCCACATCTGCAGGGCTCCCATGTTCTGTTACACTGCTTTCCTTGTTCACTCAGGCCCAGTGATGGTAATACTTTCCTACTGGTTTCTAGTCCCTTAGTGTTTCACCATTCCTTGTTGGTTTCCTTAATGACGAGCATGCCAGTATAAATAACCCTTTGTTTACACTAATTTCACTTAAATATGTTTTAAATATGCCATCACATTTCTTACTGGAACCCTGATGGATCTACAACCACCTCCACTTGTGAAAGAAAGTCTTAAATAGAGGAGTGATTCAGTAAATATTGATCATCCATCTTATTAGTAAGGGGATTTGCATATGTAAGTGTATATAATGCAATAAACTTGTGAATGTGAATCCACAGTGATGACTATTGTCTTCTGAGTTTGTCTTATGAATCATTATCAACTATGCTGAGAAATCTTAATCACTTGTAAACAGCAAGTCGTCATAAAGAAGGAATGTGTGGAAAATCCTTAGGAAGTTTTCATTTGTTATTTTACAAATGTTTTTCCTGAAAACTACCTTTTTTTCCCTCCTTCCAAGTTAGTTGATGATGTGGGATGCTTCCTGTATAGATAAAATGTATATTTTTATGCATGGACTATTCTGCCACTGAACAAGGCAACATTTGCCCCCAAGCATGTGTAGGATTCTGAGCTGTGTGTCTGTTGTCAGGGGGTGCTTTCCCTTGGAGTTATGAACCACCCTTCTCTGGTAAATCATTCTAAGAACGAGTTATTGTTGAGCCTGTCCTTCCTGTCAAGTATAACTTTATGCTTCTTACGATGATCTAAGAAGCCTCTCCCCTTCCAACTCCAATTCCAGTGACATTTATGAACCGTCTGTTCAAACTAAGCCCAACTTTTTTCCATCAAAAAGATAACCTGAATTTGGAAAAATCAACAATGGCAGTAAATGAATGCAATGTTTATCTCTGGAATTAAGGAAGGATTTCCACTTGGCTGATTTTCTATCATAAAAGCCTTTATTGCATTCTTGTATCTAGACAGGACTATTAACATACAAAGAAAGCAAATCGGAAAAGAAAAACATTTTCTGAAATATTTTTTTTTAATTCTAGGCAATTATGTTTCTATGAATTTATTGGAAAGTAAAAATAAAAATTTTCAGAAGGGAAAAAAATACATGCTTCAAACTAGTCTCAGTCATTTAGAGAATGTTTGATACTCAAAGAACAGGATTACCTGTAAAGATACAGTTAAAATACATTTGAGTACTTACAACTTTATGAACAACTATTAGATGTCTAATGTTTTACATGAATAGTGTTTCACCATTTCATTTATCCTAATAGCTGCAGAGGAGCTGGAAGTTTGAGTAAAAAACAACAGTAAGAACATAAGAACCCTTTCTAGATTAGCACTGAGAGAGAACGATAGTCAAGCCTGGTAAAATAGGTAATTCCCCAAAAAGAATTAGTCAAGAATCAATTTAGGTTTCTACTTCCATTTAATAGGTAGCTTAAAGGTATTTATTGTGAGCAAGGTGCAGAGAATTAGGACTTTTCCAGAGTTAAGACAACAAAATCCAGCAGATTCACTAGGGGAGACTCCTTGTGTCCCCTATATTGGTAAGGATACTCCGGTTTCAAGATCTGACCTCTCAATTCCATAGACCTTCACGAATTAAGGTATCCAGCATCCGCCAGATCTGAGGACAGTGACTCTCAACCTAGATGGTGACACCAAATCAATCAATCACCAACAGAGGTTTACAAATGTATAGATAGCCTGATGTCACCTCCTAAAACTCTGACTTGATGGCCCTGGGGTGGAGCCTTGCTGAGTTTCTCTCTAATTTTAAGCTTTTCAAGTGACCATAGTCGAAGTTAGAAATCACTCCTAGAGCACACCACTTACACTGCCCAGTCTTGAGCTACATTGTTCTTGAGCACAAATGTGTATGCGGATATTAATTTAACCTTTCCTTTCTTCTCTTTCCCACCCATTCCATCCTTTCTTTCCTCCCTCAATATGTGTTGTAATGTACACTGGTTATTATATAAGACTGATGAACCACAGACCTACACCCCTGAAGCAAATAATACATTATATGTTCATTAATTCAATTTAAATTTAAAAATGTATTAAAAATATTCACTGAGCACCTACTATGTGTCAGATACATAAGAAGAATATCCCTGTCCACATTTATATATCCAAGTCCAGTCTCAACATTGTCTCTTTCCAAAAGGCCAATTTAATTGGAAAGGCAAATGAAAGTTAGAAGATTGCTTGGTAAACAATTAAGTTGTTGATTAACAAGAATGTGTTAAGTCTTTACTATGGTCTCATCAGAATAAATGTCTCTGAGTGGTGTTAAGAGAGACTTTATTTCACTACAGTTGCTAGATGTGTCTCTCTTTACTGTTGTAAGATGATATTCTCTACTTGCCAATTCCATGGATGCACTGTGTTAGCAAGTCAGTGTAGCCCTAGCTAGGATAATAACTGGGAAAATATAGACATTCTGCTATGCCTCTTCTATCAGACTGTAAAGACTATTACTCCTTTTTTCACATTTGTTACTACACCTTGTCCTTTATTTCAAAATAATTTCACCATTTTTTTATCTTTCTTAAGTTTGCTAGTCTTAGTGCAATTATGTAGAGAGGAGAACACCTTATTCATTAAATTGTAAGTCCTATTGTCAGATGGCTCATCCAGTAAGACGGTCCTATTTGGAAGGTGTTGAAGGGCCTCAGTCTGAGTCCATTCCTATCCTGGATGATCACTGTCAGTTGCCTGAAGCTGGAGAAATTGACACTTATTTTATTTGGGGAATTGTAGCATTCTGTCCACTTGGGTTCTACCACAGCAGTGACCCCAGTGAATCTTTCCCCTTGCAAGTCAGCCATGAGTATTACCCATATTTTCTCTGCTTGCTAAATGTGTTCTCTTGTGATATGTGGGCAACTCAGTCCATTAAGCATCTGTCCTTGGCTCAGGTCATGATCTCAGGGTGCTGGCTTCAAGCCCCCATGTTGGGCTCCCTGCTCAGTGAAGAGCCTGCTTCTCCCTCTCCTTCTGTCCCTCCCTCTGCTTGTGCTCCCTCACATTCTCCCTCTCTCTCTCTCTCTGTCAGATGAATAAATAAAATCCTTTAGAGGTGACTGAGTGGTTCAGTGGGTGAAGCATCTGCCTTCAGATCTGGTAATGGTCCTGGAGTCCTGGGATCGAGCCACGTATTAGGCTCCATGCTCAGTGGAGAGTCTGCTTTTCCCTCTGCCCTTCACCCCACTCTTGCTCCCTCTCACATAAATAAATAAAATCTTAAAAATAAATAAATAAATATTATAAATTAATAAATAATAAACAAATGCATTCTCTTCATTTTAACTAAGCCCTATCTGATGATACCTCTTAATGTAAATCCCTAGCCCAGACCTTTTGCTGAAATCCAGCTACTTACTATCATCGCTACCCAAAAGACTCCCCAGCGTGGAATTAATCTTCCTCTCAAATGTGATGTCCCTCCTATATTTCCTACCTTGGCTGGTGGCAATGCCAAATGCCCAATATCTGAAGGCCGAAACCTCAAGGGAGTCATAGATTCATCTCTCCCCATCCTATTTCTTCTCCCTACACATCCCATTCAACAAATCAAGTACTTTTGAGTGTAGCTTTTAAATATTTTTCATATCCATTCTGCCCTTTCTTTCCACTGCAACTGACTCAGAGTCTTGTTAATTCTTGTAGCGCTAATGTAATTGGCCTCTCCTAACAGTCTTTTTCTCCTTTAATTCAAACCCAGTAGAGCTGTAAAAATATTTCTAAAACAAAAGTTGACTATGTTTCACCCTTGCTCAAAAATCTTCCCTAGCTATCCTCACTTACAGGATAAAGTCAGGAAATGAAGGGAACAACACAGAAGTAGAAAGTCATAAAATCACATAGAATGAATGGGAGGGGGGCCATTAACAATTTGATGGTGCCTGAGCCCATGAGTGTGAGGTACAGGATGGAAAAGGTAGGCAGCGGCCAGATCATCCACAACAGGCCGGGGAGCTGCTGCTCTTCCTTCTTCCTGGAATGCCTAGCCCTGCACCCTCAACTGGCGGCTCAGAGTGACTTCTGGAAAGCATTCTCTAATACGTCTACGCAGAAGGTAATCTCCTTCCTCACCGCCAATGCTATGTCGCATATTGTTGCTTTTGTTCTCCTAATAACACTTTTGATTTCATAAGAATATAGGCAAGAGATAATATAATCTTAGTGAAGAGTGATAGTAGGAATGAAGTCGTAGAAATAAATTTTTAGAACTATTTAAGAAGATGAATAGACTTAGTCATTAACCAAAAAGAGGTAAGAAATGTCTTCCTAAAGGAAGAAAAAAAGAAGGAGCTCATCTTCTTTGTCTTCTGTTATATGTAAGCTTCCTTTGTTGGGGATTTTAGTTATTTTGTTCATTTACTCCCTATAGCTTGCAGTGAAGCCAACATTGTTTGCAGTGAATCAGATTGAATTTATTATACATATTTTTGACACACTTTCAATGTTTTAGTATCATTTTAAAATTTTTTTAAATTTCTATTTAAATTCCAGTTAGTTAACATACAATGTTATATTAGTTTCAGGTGTACAATACAGTGATTTGACATTTCCAGACATCACCCAAGCCTCATCACAGGTGCACTCCTTAATCCCCATCACCTATTTCACCCCCCCACCCACCCACTTCCCCTCTGGGAACCATCAGTTTGTTCTCTACAGTTAAGAGTCTGTTTCTTGCTTTGTCTCTCTCTCTCTCTCTCTCTCTCTCTCTTTTTTTCTCATCGCTCATTCATTTTCTTTCTTAAATTCCACATATGAGTGAAATCACATGGTAGTTGTCTCTCTCTGACCAACTTATTTTGCCTAGCATAATATGCTGTGGCTCCATCCATGTCGTTGCAAATGGCAAGATTTCATTCCTTTTAATGGCTGAGTAATATTCTATATCACCACCTCTTTATCCACCCATTTATCAATGGATACTTGGGCTACTTCATAGTCTGGCTATTGTGTATAATGCTACTATAAACATTGGGGTACATGTATCCCTTTGAATTAGTATTTTTGTGTTCTTTGGGAAGATACCTATTAGTGTAATTGCTGCTTAGTATCATTTTTAGAGATAGTATTTTTTTAAGGTGGCATTTAAGATAAACTTTAACAGTAAAGATGAAATTTCAAGGCAACAAAATGACAAGTCAGGAAAGATCATTTTACTAGGACATTAGCCAAATTTGGATAGGTTATATTCATAGTCAACAGAGATAACAACTGAACATAGAGAAGAAAATACAGGCGAAGACAAGAATGCTACTTAGGCAAGGGAACAACTTGCTGTGGGCCATCCCAGTAGTCAAATTGAACACATGAGTTAAGCATCAGGTCACATGAGTTAAGCATCAGGCTCTCTTGCAACAAAGACAGATCTTGGTCCAGAAAACAAACACGTCCCCTCCCGAAGGAGTGGGCTCCCAGTCATCGCAGGGCTGGCAGAGGGAATGTCCTATATGAAACAGAAGACCAGGAGTCAGGAATAGGTTCAAACTGTAGGAGAGAGGCTGGATTTAACAACACCCACCATGCCTCTCAGTATGGGTCTAAAAGTCTGACTTGCCTGAAGTCTTTCCTGACTTAGGAATGAGAGCAATTATGAAATATATGAGCTAACCCGATAAGATTCTTGCCTGGTTTCTCCTCCCAGCTTAGCATACAACCACTGAGTTCAGGCCAGAAAAAAAATAAAATAAAATAAAATAAAACAAAACAAAGCAAAAACACCTTTTTCCTCCTATCTTATCCCTCTGCTGCTGGAAATAATTTTTGTACTTTCTCGAATCAAGTTATATCTTAACCAGCCCTCCGCCATTGAGCCAGTCATGACTGCAGGACTGGTAGCCTCAATGAGTCAGCAAAATGGACAATGACATCACACTCATCAGGTCATGACCTTACACCTCTGTGTCAGCATCTGTCTTTAGACATTTTCTGGCCTTCCACTACCTGGTATGGAGGCATATTTGGGGTACAAGACCCACCCTTTCACTACCCAGTTGGTTGTCCTTTAGAATCATATAAAATCACTGCCCTGAGACACAGGATGGAATGACCCAGGGCATTTTTGAGGCTGTCCTAGCATCTGAACTCTTACCCAGGCCCATTCCAAATGAGCTCTGCTCTCTGACATCAAGATGCCAGGAATTTCTCATATAAGCAGAAATGAGAAACATTATTTAGTTCTGGCTTTCTCCTCCCCCTACCACACTTGTAGAGTTGTGTAAAAGTTTTATTGAACTCTAGACCAAGCACAAGGAATCAAACAACTTACTGCTTAACAAAGGATCTATATGCTGTGTAAAACTTGCATTAGAGTTGTGTGCATTGAAACAAGGACATTTGTGATCAAACCATTTTTTTCTCTGTATCTTTAATTTTATCTTCCAAATAGTACTACAAATGGAGAAGGAATAAGACTAACTGGACTGGAATGGAATTAGATGGGATTTTAACCAGTTCAAATAAAATGTTACACAAATGGAGTAATGTCATGTATTTAGATATACTAAGAGAATGTAGCTCTAGAATTCTGTCTACAGCTAACATAATCTTATTCACAATGCCAACCATGTTGTGGATAAAAATGAACAAAATTTTCAATATAATTTCATATTAATATCATTTGTTAATTTTTTAAAAAATTGGATAATAGTATATGATTTTGATAAAAAATACTTGAATCTTCAGAGAGACCACTGTCTCTTAATAGGGTGCCTAAGTGTACAGACAGAGAGGTGTGGTTTATGTGTCCTGGTGGAATTAGGGGGCTAGAACATCCTGGTCTCATGCTGGTCCTTTGGTGAATCCCAATGGTATCCACTGTTTTTCAGAGCTGCCCATTAGCATCTGGAAGCATTTGTCTATCCTGATGGCTTCCATTCTGGGGCAGCTTGAGATCTGACGTTCTCAGCTTCCACAGAGCCTGCTAGAATGCCCTGGGTAACTGTCTTCTACTTCTCCAACATCTGCACTAATGAGCCTGCTGGCTCGGCAGTTTGCCCCATAGCCTTCTGGACTAGAGTTCCTTCTCTCAGCTCAGCAATTCTCTTTGCAATTGTTGATGAAGTGATCAACCAAAATTTAGTTTTGGGTATTCTCTTTTTAATTTCTAGGCATTCTATTGTGTGTGTGTTTTTTTAATGTCTGCTTATTCTCTATTTATATTTTCAACTTCTCTTATTTCTTCAAAAACATTAAGTATAGTTTATATTCAGCATTAGACAAATCAAAGTGGTTAAATCTGTCAGAGTCTGTTGCCAATATCTGCTCTTTTAAATTATTTTTGTGTGCTCTTTTTTAGCGTGTTTTGTGATCTGCGACTGTGAGTTGCAAATTTTCCCATAAGAATCCTTTGTGGCGTGCATTGAACTTTCAGTTCTCTAGAGTAGATTTGTGTCTCCTTCTGCCAATGGCCTGGAAAATAGATAAATTAAATTCTCAACTTGAAAGTATGAATTCCAAGTTAATCTTTCCATAATATGATTATGAATTCTCACTGAGACTATTTTTCCTTTTTCCAAAACCAGAGATTATACAAGTTATTTTGTCCCTCTCCTGTACAGTAGGATTCATTTCTTTATGCACCTTTTTCTAGGGGATGCAGACATTTGAGACCCTTCCTACTTCATGCAAGGACCTTGCAGAATCCAAGGTTTATCTTTCAGAAGCAGTAATCAGAGCAGTTCCAAGTTTCCAGGTATACTGAGAATTCCTGAGTCTGGAACCTGCTTTTAGCATTTGTTTATCTCTCTTCTTTTATGTGCTTGGTGAATTCCTTGCTTTTGTGCCAGCTGAATGAAACATTTTTATTCTATCCAAGAATTTGTTTTAATCTGGAATGTCATCTAGGGTATCTGTTCCAGGATACTGTTGAAATAGAACCGGCCCTTTCTCTGTCATAAATAAGAATAAGTATTTATATAATTATGATTTGGTATTCTAGGACTTTGGAACCAGACAGATTTCAGTTAGAATTCCAGCTCTTTGACCTACTAGTTTATGCCTTGAGCAGGTTCTTAGAATTTTTAAACTCTACTTTCTTCATCTTTTAAGTGGAAACTGTAATACCCATAGCTCTCAGGTTAATAATAAGGATTAAAAGCTTATAAAGCACTTAGCAAACTGCCAGGAATCTATTGAGTAATTAAGAGCTATTTTGATTATTAACCTTATTTTATCCATTTCCTCCATGCACTTAAATTTTTTGTAAAACAATTTTTACCCAATTACTCAAGCCAATATTTATCTAGTGACTAACACCTCCTAGATTTTAGAGTTAAAATAGTGAATGAAAAATTCCCTTCCCTTTGATATTTATATTTTAGTAAGAAAGAAAGAAACCATTAAGTAAACAAATATAAATATATATATTCTAATATAAATATATATATTCTCTTTTATATGTATCAAGTGGTAATAAATGCCACAAAGAAAAATCAAAATAGGGTAAGGGATACAAAATGATCGAATAGTGTATAGATGCAGTGCTATTTTAAATAATGTAATCAGAAAGCCATTCTAAAGAGGAAATGATATGAATAAAATCCTGAGTGAAATGAGAGAGCAAGCCATGTAGATGAAAACAGAGGTAAAATGCCTCCCAGGCAGAGAATAACAAGCATGACCTTGAGATAGAAACACACGTGTCCTGGGGCTCCTGGGTGGCTCAGTTGGTTGAGCATCTGCCTTCGGCTAATGTCATGATCTCGGGGTCCTGGTATCAAGCCCCCCATAGGGCTCCCTGCCCAGCAAAGAGCCTGCTTCACTCTCTCTGTCTGCTGCTCTGTCTCTGCTTGCTCTTTCTCCCTCCCAAATAAAAACTAAAATCTAGAAAAACAAACAAAAAACCCCCGACCACATGTGTCCCAGTCGGGGGCAACTGGGAGGGGGAGGTGGCTGCAGCAGAGCATTCAGAACTGAGGTTGGCGATGTGGGCAGGAACCAATTCATGGAGGCCTCACAAGTCATGAGATGGACTTTGGATTTTATTCTGGAGGTAGTGGAAAGTCATAGGAGCATTTTGTAGAGGGAAATGATGTGGTCTGGCTCATCTATTAATAAGACCGTTCTGGGTAATGCATGGGGTATAAATAATAGAAGTTGGCGAATCAGACCACTAGCTGCTGGGGAAGCCTACTGCCAGCCCAGAGAGAGACAGCAGAGGTTTGGGCAGTGGCAACGGTGGAGTCGCTGAAAGTCGTGTTCGTGGGATTTGGTGGTAGATCAGGACACAAAAAGACATAAAGGAGTTCAGGATAATGGCTATCTAACATTTGGGGCTGGGCGACCAGGGGTCAGTGAGATGCGGAGAAGAGAGAGAGCATTGAACTCGTTAGGCAAGGAAATCAAGTTTGGTTTTGTACACATTTAAATTTGATATGTCTATTAGTGGAAATGGTGAATAGGAAATTGGATACTTCTGAGTCTGGAGCTCTGCGGTCCTGCAGATAAAATCTGCATCAGCCGCATATGGATGGTTTTTAAAGCAGCGAGACAGGGTGAGGTTCCCTAACAAATGTGTGCCAGTGTAGAGGCAAAGAGCTCTGAGCACCCAACCCTGGGATGTGCCAACATTTAGACATTTAGAAATTAAGAACCAGAGTTCCATGAGAGTAGAGGAGGATGTGGAGCTTAGGTTAACTGGGTAGCCAATGAAGGAAAGTGATTTTTGAAAGAGGGTTCGTGATCATCTGCTTCAGTTGTGCTAAGAAATCAAAGAAGAAAAAGGTTAACAATTGACTTTGCACTTTGCAAGATGGAAGTTACTGGTCGGAATGAAAGTGTAATCAGAGTGATTCGAGGTGAGACAGTTCATATTGAAAACTCTTTGGGGGTGTTTTATAATAAAGGGGAGAATAGTGATGATGTGGGTTTTAGGAGCATTTTTTATAAGATGACATATACTATACCATGTTTACTTGTCGATAGACATGATTCAGTAAAGGAGGAGATATTAGTAACACAGGAGGAATGTGGGTGAAAATTGTAGGACCAAAGATTCCAAGTAGAACAAGTCAGATGGGACCCAGAGCACAGGGTGTTATGAAAGAAAGAAGCATATAGAGTTCATCCCTCCTTCATTTCTTTCAGAACTCTACTCAGACCTAATCAGAGACATCTTCTCTGAACACCTTCCCTGAAATTGTACGCTATCTCCTCATCACAGCTAAGCTTTCAGTCTCCTAGCTTCCCTCATAACACATTTTGTATCTAATATTGAACATGTGTGTATTGATTTATTGTTTATATTTTACCCAAGAATGTAATCACCAAAGAGAAAGAACTTTGTTTGTTCGCTATCTTTCAGATTTATAACATTGCCTGGTATATGGTACCCATTTAATAAGTACTTGTGTATTAGATGAATGCAATAGGAAGAAAAATAAACAAATAAGTATATAAATGCAGATAGGTTAGTAGATTTGGTGGGAGGAAGAATAATTATTTCTCCTCTCATCACCTCAATTTTTTTCAGTGAAATAAGAGGCAGAATCACCAGCATAGAAGGGGAAAAAAAAGTACAAATTATTTGCCCCAGACAATAGAAGAAAGAATAAATGCAATATGTAGTTGAATTACCAGGAAATATCAACGGTCTCTAAGTTCTGTGGTCAAATTGTCAAGTGAAACCAGTTAGTAAGTTGGTGTGTTTTGTTTCAACCGAAATCTGTGTTAGGTGCCGGCACAGAAAAAGTGGAGAACTGGGTTTAATCAGTGTTGGTATTTTGCTGTGAGTATAACAAAGGGAGAAAAGGTGACAGTTTCCAAGGGCTGCTGAAAAAAATTTACCACAAATTTGGTGGCTAATAACACCAAAAATATATTCTTTCACAGTTCGTGAGGTCAAACGTCTGAAACCAAGATAGTCAGCAAGATTGGGTCCTTCTGGGGGCTTCAAGAAAACAATGATCCCATATTTCTAGCTTCTAGTGGTTTCCAGCCGTCCTTGTCATTCCTTGCCTAATGGCAGCGTTAACTCCATTCTCTACCACCATCTTCCCTATAGCTATGGCTCTGTGGGTACTTTTCGTTCTTTCTTTCTTTCTTTTTTTTTTTTTTTGTAGGTGCTTTTCTTATTATGAGGGTACCAGTCATTGGATTTAGGGCCCCTCTTAATGTCCTTATCTTAACTAATTACATCTGTAAAGACCCTGTTTCCAAACACAGTCCCACTCTAAGGCTCTGAGTGGGTGTGAATTTTGAGGAGTCACTATTCAACTCCCTACAGGGGTTGAGGGCATATGCAAAGAAGTGATGAAAACAAAAAGCCACAGAATCTAGTAGGGAAAGAGACATCCGGACATATAGTGGGGCAATAAAGGGCACCAAAAAATGGTGAGGTTGATGGACTAGTGGACCCTATGTGGTCAAAGAAATGGAGTAAAGCTACTACAGTAAGAGAGTTAGAAAAGCAGAGATGGAGAACAGAAAGTGAAAAGCTTAAAATTTGGGTCAAATACTAGGGCATAACCATGGAAGATGTTGGTGGAGGTGTCATGAAGGAAGAGAACATCGGAACATAGAGTGAGGAACTGTGAGGACAGCAGATAAGCTAAACCATCTGTGGGGGTGGTGAAGTCCCCAAGGATGGTTCCAGATGCAAAGGTAGTAGGTCTTGTGCTACACTTCTTTGTGACCCAGGAAGAATGACCGTACTGTTAGTCAATGACTTCAGTAAGGACAGATAAGAATGAAAAGAAGTGGGGATTTTGAGAGAGGAGAAGGATACCCACCACGTCCAGGTGCTGTGGGAGCTGGGGCTGCGAGCATGACAGCTCCCCTTAAGAGTGACCAAATGTGTTGTATTATCGTCAAGGAACATTTAAGTTCCCCAAAATGAAAATGTTCAGAGCATACGATCAGAGCAAGGTGTGCAGAGGATTCTGCTGACAACAGAGTAGTAGAGAAGTCTGGGAAGTGATCCGAGCTGGAGGGAACTGGAACAGACTACAGAGGATACACCGTGGGGGAGACAAGAGACCGGGGCGGAAGCTTGGCCAGGGAGACTCCAACAGGGATAGAAGTAAACAGAGTGGCACAGCCCTCCCCTGTAGGGACAGATTTTAATTTAGTTAACCCTTCTCTTAATAGTAGGGATGTGATATTCCCTACATTCTCAGGACTATAAATAATTCTACAATGAATGTTTGTACCCCTCCCACATGTTACAACAACTGCATTTCAGTTTGAATGGGGTTCATTGTGGTTATTAATATCTGCTTCTCGCTAGCCTGAGGGCTTGGGCTCATGAACTATTCAACCTCTTCGTAGCACGCTGCACATAGTAGGAGTTTTAAAATGGCCACATTGCTGTGGCTACTTAAAAATCTAAAAATGAAACCAGTTTTCCGTTTTCTTCCTCTTTGCTTTCCTTCGTCTTTTTTGGAAGTGGCGTGGGGAAGCACGATGTTATGTTCAAAGGCTTTTCTACCCTTATAATAGTCTAACAGCCTGTTTACTTGTTCAGGGCACATCATGACCACGTGACAGGACGTGTGTGCTCTGAAATGACAAAGTGTGTGGATCCTGGCCAGCAGGGTCAAGAAAATATTTCATAAACAAGGCTGTAAATAACATCTGGGCTGTCCAAATACAGGAGGACCTGCTAGCTTTTCCTTTGGGTGGTGGTTCTGTTTGGTCGTGGCCGCATCTCCCCGCAGATCCAAACGAGTCAGGGAGCTGCTGTCTCAGCCCCCAAGTACGTCAGGCTAATTCTGGTGGCTGGGAGTATAGGGCAGGCCATCAATGGGAAAACCAGATCCTGCTGAGTGAAGTGACAGGAAACCAATGAATCACAGCATGGAAGAAGAAAGCCAAAAGGTCCGAATAATCAAGATAAAGGCCTTAAGCCATGAGGGGGAAATAAAGTTTATAAACACTTTTTATCTCAGAGCACAGAAAATATTTGATGAGAAGACTAATAATAGTTCAGATTGATAAAAACGTTCTCATCTGAATACCTCAAACCACAACTTTCCATGTAGACAACTTAGCTAATATTCAGTTCATATTCTGATTGCTGCAGTTAGTTTGTAGGCTATTATGCATTTCATTTCATGAAATGAAAGGTAAAAGTGATTTTTAATATCTTGAAGAATAACTATATGCCAGATACACACTGCTGAAAAACCTTCCATGGCTCGAGGTGCAAACTTCTCAGTGATCTTGATGACTGACAGAATGATGGATGGTTTTCTGGACGATTCTGGTAGGGTATATAAAGACAAATAAAGGCAACTCTGAGGGAAAAGCAGTGGAACCTAATAAGGTGGCTTTTCCTTTTCTTGGTCTCAAAGGGTAGGGATGGAAACAGGTCTTTTGTCAATAGCATGAGGTATCTCTCCTCAGCCACTGTTACCGTCACCGAATTGAGAAGGGAAAAAGATGTGCTGGCGAGGGATGGGCAGGGCTCCCCCGCCCCACCATCAGCTGCAGACCTCATGGAGCTGCGTCTGCATCCCCTGGGCACCACGTCATTGGCTCTGGAAGAGGCGCCAACTATGAGAATGGCAAAAGACACAGATGAATCCACTATCATGGTTGGAGAATTCACCAGTACTCTGGAAGTACTACTTTGCTTCCGACTCAATTCCCTTTGGCAGAAACTAACTCGTAGGAGGCAACATGAAAGTAACACCAGACGTGGAAGAAAAGAAGTCCAGAGTCAGGCTCTATCATTCACGTCCTGCTGTGGTCTCAGGTCATTCAGTTGATCTTTTTCTCAGTGTATCCTCACGGCCATGAACTAGGTGGCCGTGGGAATCAAATGCCAGCAAAATGACTGCTGTTGGGTGTTCAACTTTCCTTTCCTTCCTGTCTCCTTGTGGATCGGAGGTTGTGGCAAACAAAATGGGTTTAATTCTGGGATCTGACCTTGAAAGAGTTGACTGCCTCAATGGGAAGATACTGGCCCCATCCCCGGAAGAATCTTGCACAGACACCTAGAGTTGACATGAGAGAGGCAGCCCAGGGCTGTGGATCTGGACCTCCATGGTGCAAGCAGGAAGCTTCGTGCTCCACAAGCTCCCCAGGTGATCTGAGGTGTTCTACTGAGAAGCTAGCCTTGGTCCCCATCAACCCTATGACTGCTGACATTTTAATAGAGATTCTCACCACACAAGACCTCAGAGGCATTTTAGGAGTTATGGTCTACCACATACTTCAAATTGGGGGACTGGAGTCGGTTAGGCATCTGACTCTTGATTTTGGCTCAAGTCATGATCCCTGGGTCATGAGATCGAGCCCCGCATGGGGCTCCATGCTTGGGGTTCTCTCTCTCCCTCTACCTCTCTCCTCCCTCTCTCTGTCTCTATTTCTAAAAAAAAAAAAAAAGAAAGAAAGAAAGAAAGAAAGAAAGAAAGAAAGAAAGAAAGAAAAGTCAGGGACTAGAAATAGGGAGAGAAAGAGAGGAAACCTTCCTCCATAAACTTCTCTTCCATTACATGATACATAAGCTCTAACCACAAAGCTCATGTAGCAATTCTTGTGTTCTTCTTCCATGCTACCAATCACTTTCTACTCTGCATGAGAAATTAGAGATCATTTATTCTGTCCACAGTTCACCTTTATCCCTTAAAGTGCTTGGCCCAGAGCAATGGGAGATAAATGTGGAGGTGAATTGCTCTATGAATATGTGCAGTAAGGCATTCATTCCTCCCAACTTCCATAACTGCTGAGACCCAGCAGGAGAGAAAGGATTGGAGTTGGAAGTATGTGCCTCTGAAGCTGCCCTGGCCAAGAGTAAAGCACTTTTGACTCAGGAGGGATTTCCCTCCCATTTCCCTAGGGATGAGAACAGGTATCCTGGTCCCTGTCTCTCCAGGAAATGAATGAATGCTGAGGTCTTCAAAACACCTTGCTCTATGTCAAATTCACAGACATACCTTCATGAGATGCTGGTGGAAATTGGTTTACCAAAATCATTTTCAAAAAAGGAAAAATCAGTAATTATAGTGGGCTGTCCATCAGTGAGACTTAGTGGCCTCAGCCGTGGTCTTAGAGTTTTGTTTGTTTGTTTGTGGGTTCAGGATTTTAAGCTGCCAGTTTGCTGCCCTTGTCCCTTGTGTGTGATTCTGTCCATGAAGAGCTCTAACAGCTTAAGGGAAGAACTTAATAGGAACAGCCACTTAACCTGAGTGTCTATGGAACTGTTTAGATGATTGTTCACAAATTCCCTGCCAACCTGAATTCAATGTCAGAGAACACCCAGACCGACAGAGCATCGCTCGTGTAAATATATATACCCACAAAGGAAGAGCTTAACTCAAGAAGACCGTGGGAGGACTCAAGAATATATATACATTGGAAGCTCCCCGTGTGATTCCAGCTAGGTTTGGGAGCTACTGGTGTCCATAATCAACCTGTCTGAGAGTAGCCCAAGTATGAAACAACCCAGAGGCAGCATTATCATTCCCCAGTGAGTTTTGGACATTGAGAAACACTTCGAGAGTGAGTTCAATTTTGTGGAAATACTCATGTGCTTTAACTACGCACACGCGCGCACACACACACACACACATGCGCGCCTGCGCACACACACACAGTCATATACACACGCACACATACCAGCCATAGAAAGAAAGACTCTAGATTTGATTCACCCAGTTGCTGGCCAAATTCTTTCCATCCACTAAACTTCCGTGGAGCTCTTTGAAGTCAGCAATTACTTTGTTCTCAGAGGAGTCATTCTGTGGTGAGGAGAATGTTGAAAGTTTGGCAATGTATGAGGACTTTCCAAATCTGGGTTCTTTCAAAATATTTATCGGTATGTTGTTTATCCCTTTGCAGTATTTAGACTTCATTCTTTCTAATAACCAGAGGACAAGCTATTGATATTAGTCACCTGGAATGCATAATAAAGATAGTAAATTTACCAGCGCCGATAAAAAGGCGGCTTATCCATAGCTGACGACCTTATTAATCCATCCCGTCCTCTGTCAGATGAATGGATTTAGTCACTGAACAGATCCCTTCTCACAGTGCCTGAAACAGCATCAGTCCTCGGTCAACATGAGCTACGATTTTCATTATTCTTCTTTCATGAACTTGCTAAACAGTCCTGCTTCTCCTTATAGGCTACCAGCGATGTTCTGAGTGAATATTTTACACACATCTCATTCCCATCTTCTAGCATTCTGTGCTCTGACTTCCTGCTTTACCTCACATATGTTTGTCCCTAACACTAACAGAGTGAGAAATCTTTGGGTCCATCTCTACTGATAATTGAAACATGTGGCTTTGTTTTTTATGTTCCCTTGGATTCCCTGTGTGCAGGAAACCACAGATCCTAATGTCGATTTCCTGTATTGCTGTAGAATCTCACCATGCAGGGATTTCACTTTTTAATGGTCCCTTCTGTGTCTTTGCACAAGCCCGTCCATACAGCCATGCTCCTGTTGTGTCTGAACACGCACTGACTCATAACCCCAGGGATGGCTGCTCTGAGCCACCTCTACTCTCCAGCTCCACTCTGTGGTACTACCCCAGCCTGACCATCCACCTCCAAAGGGCATTGAATCCGTAGGACATACCCAGTCCAGGTCCCAGTTCGTATCCTCCCTGTTTTTGGCTATATAATTAATTAGGTGTTGAAATTTAAAGCAGCTTTATTGACAACCCCGATGATAAGATGACTTTGGTGTATTCCAAACCATGTACGTTCCGTCAGTGAATGCTTCCACTGGATCCCCTCATCGCCGCACGTTATCAATCAGGCTCTGCCTATCACAGGGAAATTCACAAACCCAGAGCATGTGTGCATCTGTGCCTTCGGAAAAGATACGCAAATTACAGAAAAAGGGACTGTTTTGATCTGTTTTGATTTTACCACCCTCCTACCTTGCCAAAACACACACACAAACACACGCACACACGTACACAGACACACACACACACACGCACAGAGCTTCTGTTTTTCCAAGAGCTTTTGAAATTTTGCTTGGTTTATACCCCCGAGGCCAGTAGACAGGAAATGAGAATCGGATAGGAAAGGAGCTAGAAACATCTTCTGCAAATTTTTTGTTGTGTGGGGTATGGTAATTTTCCACTTAAAATGTTTTTAAAATAGACTTACCAGGAAATACTGCTTTATATAGAAGGATGGCCCTTCTTTCATATTTGTATATGGTTATTATCACTACCAGTTAAAATCACCTTATTAATAGCTCTCTCAAATAATGGCTTTCTTCTGACCACCTGAAAAGTTCAGCCAATATTGGGGTACATTTCCCTGCATTGTAATTCCAGAGATGATATTCTAAGAAAAGTCCTAGCCTGTTAGAGGAACATGTCCCATAGAATTTTAGTGTTGGAGGCGCTGGAGAGGATGGCTTTTTTAAACTCTTGAGTCCTTCACTCTTTTAAATTCACTTGCTCTCAGGGAAGAGGTTCCAAATGATTTCATCTAGTCACAGAAAATAACCCTTCCGATTCTATTTACGATTTTAAGATATTCTGATTCCCTCTGTTTTCTTTATCACTTATACATTTGTTTCCCAATTTACATTAAAATGAGAAAAATAACATAAGCTGACATAGCACGTCTTTTCAAAAAGATCTGTCATTTCCATTTGAGATCATTTCCTACTTCATAACTTTGGTGTTCCAACAGCCTTCCTTTTTTAAAGTTAGGGATAAGATAGGTAGAAGATTTTTGTCCTATTATGCTCCCTTGACAAAATAAAAAGTTAACTCTTCCAGACTGGTCCCCAGACTTGATGTTGTAACTTCACTTTTTAAAGAAATTCAAGGCTCCTGAAATCAGCACTCTGCCTTTAGCATTCCTGACAGATCATTCTGCTAACTCCCAGCTCCTGCTTGCAAAAAGCCAGACCACGTAGGATTGCCTGCTGGAGACTTCACTGCTATAACGTAAGAAATAGATTAGGTGACTGTTGCCGGTGTCCCAGAGGTCATAATTCTTCTGCAGATATTTCAAAAGGATAAGGTAATTAAGTTAATAATCCCTGTTGTTATAAATACTAGATGTGGCATTGTTCATTTATTGCCTTCTAACCTCCACGATATCGATTTACACAAGAATAACTCGGGGGAAGTTCTGGTATTGAAGACTCTAGAAAGGAACTAGGATCAAAGACTCCTAGATTAAAGGGTTGATTTAGGATAAATGTTAAAAGGCATAATGTGAACAACACACTTATTACAAACAAGAAATCCCAGTCTTACCTACTGTTCTATCTGACAGAGATTTCACTTCCTGTAAAAACAAAACAAAAATGGAAACATAATTGAGTGAAGTAAATTGTTACTTGTGCAATTAACATAAAAGTACTTCCATTTAGATACCTTTAATTTACATTTAAAATGCAGTTTAATAGTTAATGTAGAAAGGGCCACACAGGAAGAAGAGTTTGACTTTTCTTATGTACATATGTGCATATGTGCATAGCATGGACGGTAAATGTACAAATATATTTTAGGATCCTAAAAAGTTCACTTATCTGTCTGTTGTATTACGAGATCATAATACTTAAGAGTCTATCTGGCCTCTTTGGAGAAATTCAGAGAGTACAGTTTAAACTTCCGGATGGTCCCACTTCATAAACCAGACTTCCAAATTAGCGTAGTCTCATAGCTTCCAAGTTGGAGATTAATTAGTATGTGGGCAAAGACGAATTTTAATAAAACATAAACATGCAACCTGTAGCCACTGTGCAGAATTTCTGCAGACGACTGCTTCTGGGAGCCAGCTCCAGCGTGAAAACTGCTATGGCAAAGGGCTGGCAGAAAACTTAAAAAGCAAAAAATTATGCAAAATAGTGGAGTTTCAAATCAATCTACCAACTTGACCTAGAAAGATCATTTCGTAGAACATTTGCCTCAACTAAGTCTTACTTTTCCCACTTACATCTTACTCCTGGACAATTTGCCAGGCCAACTACCACTTTCCAGAAGCTTTGGGTGGATACTTGTGTTCAGCTTCTGGTGCTCAGAAAGGATCTGTCCTTATGCTTCTGTGATTGTTCCCATCACCTTGCAAGTAGATATGCTCTGGTTTCTTCCATCATCAACTTTTATTTTTGGTTAATTAATATATGAGGTGTTCAAAACAGGGGCCACACACTTCAGACTGCGGGCCAAATGCAGCACACCACTGATTTTGAAAAGAAGGTCATACTGGATCACATTCATGCTCACTTATTTGTGTATTATTTATGGATGCCACAACATTTGAATAGTTGCTACAGATATTGTACGGACCACAGAGCTTAAAACATTTACTTTCTGGCCCTTTATAGAAAATGTGTGCTGATTCTGGTCTACGAAGCAGAAAACATATTGTAGGAGGAGATTATCCTTTGACATGGATTTGGGTGCTAATCGCTTATCATAAAAACATTTCAAAGCAGTTCATATTTAAACCTACTGCCTTTCAACTCACTGAGGGGAAAAGTAGATATTCAGCACAAAAACAGATACCTGCCCATGTTTCTTATCACTTTACTTTTTATCCCTTGGTCTCCATGTAGATTCACAATCTATGTTAGGAGAGGGGGAACTATTTGGGGCAAGTGTGATTAATGCTGAAACAGGCAGGCCTTTGGCAAAAGTTGATGAAGATGAACTAACCTTTGGTGTCTTTCCGTCATCTCTTTTCTCCTGTCCTGCCCTATGTCTCTCCTCTTTTTCCTTGGCATGGTCTAGGTCATACCTAGATTCCTCCTTTATTTGGGTTAGCTCTCAATTAATCCCCACTAGGCTCTGAGCTGATAAGGACCTTGATATGCCCATTCAGACTGGCATTTATATATTAAAGATGAATTTCTGAAGCTGAGATACTAGCGCAATAAACAGAGCTTGCCAGTCTGGTGGCTGAGACTATAGGTTACTGTCATGCCACAGTGCTGATCTCCACTGGGCAGATCCTGGGCCATTTGCATTCCAAGACCCAGTAGCTACTCCAGAGACAAACAGCTTCCCTTGGGGTGACGCACCAGCATTATATTTTTCTATTATAGGAAAGAAAAAAAAAAAAAAAAAGGATTGAGAAGGACTCACCTCTCAGAATAAATCATTCTATGTTTCACTTATCCAAAAGAGGGGACAGACCTTAGGGAATCAGAGTTGATGGTGACTACTTTGTATTTCCTGGCAAGTGAGAACACTGTGCTCATAAGCATAAGTAAATCAATAGTCAATAATCTATAGATTAAAAATAGATGAACAGGTCTGACTTGTGGTCACTTATAAATCTCAATCAAGAATAAAATCAGGTTTTACTAATCAGCTAACTGGGGTTGTACACTCGTTATAAAAATATAAAGTGTCTTCTGCCCTCTTCTCCCAATGCCTGGTCCATAGAAGGAGCTCAATATTCTACCATCTTGCTACCCCTAAGGCAATAGATGGACCTGCAGCATTGTCATCACCTGAGAGCTTGTTGGAAATGCAGAATCTCAGGGGGCACCAGGGCAGCTCAGTCTGTTAAGTGTTCAACTCTTGGTTTCAGCTCAGGTCACCATCTCAGTGTCATCAAATCGAGCTCTGAATAGGGGTCCATGTTGGTATGGAGCCTGCTTAGAATTCTCTCTCTCCCTCTCCCTCAGCCTCTTCTGCCCTACTCATGTGCTCTCTCTCAGAAAAAAAAAAAAAAAAAAAGGCAGAATCTCAGGTCCACCCCAATCTCCTCATTCAGAACTTGCTTTTTAACAAAATCCCCAAAATTCAGTCTGAGAAGCCTTGGCTAAGAGACCAAATGAGACTAGGAATCTGGCCATGCCACCTTAAATTTGGAAGATGTAAAGTTAGAAATAAATATTTTAGGAAAGATGGAAAAAGAAAGTCAATAAAATTAATGTGGAAGGAGAAAATTTTTAAATAAAAATCCACGAGGGAAGAGTGCCATTTTGTAAGCTCAGTCAGTAACCGGGACAGGTTTCATGAACCACAAAGCTGAAGTCTGACCTGCAGAGAGTTAAACAGAAATCTTGACTTGGTCCCTAACATGTACAATGTCCATTAGAATATTGTAAAAGGGGTGAGACTTTGGTTGAGCTCAGTCCAGGCTCTGTTTTTTGCCTGGCAGGGAATTCCGTCAGCTTCATGCTCACGCGGAGAGCTTGGGCTCATAGCGGGAGGACTCAGCAGGACACAGAAATGATTTAATGGACTGTGTAACTCTCCAAACTAGAGCCAACTTCCGGAATAAACGCAAGCCCCTGGGATTCTTGGAGCGCATTGTCATGGGGCCAGAAGGAAGGATGATCCTCTCCGTGGTTTACTGAATTTTGAGATACTTTCTGTCGGCCACTCTGACTTCTAAAAGAAAGAATTTAAAAATCTGCTGCCTAGTCAAAATGGAAAGTGGAATTGCCTATTATTTGAGAGAAAAGAATCACATTTACAAGTCTATAGAGTAGGAGGTGTATCTGACATGCTTGGCTTTGAACCTTTACCATCTTTGAAAACAAGCGCTCCCGTAGCCTGGGGCCAGACATGCACACATGGTGCCGTCGACCATTCTGCTCTGTCCTTTCTGTGCAGTGAAGTGATTTGAATTTTTCCAGGCATCATTAGGAATGTGCAAAGCCAATTATTCGGATTCTGTGACAAGATCATGGGCATCCTTATTTTAGATTTCCCCCATGAAAACAAAGGCAGAATCCCACTACAGGGAAAGGTTTCTGGAGATGACCTGAGGTCTCAGACCTTGTGGAGAGCTAACAGGGAACCACGGTCCCAGGAGCTGGTCCTGGCACATGAATGCATCTGGGCAGTAAGACCCAAGCAGAGACAGAGCAGGTCTGGATGTTAAGGTAGAAAGAAGTAGAGAGAAAATAGTCTAGAAGGTTAAGCCAGCACAAAGTTCAGAAGTCTCTCTTTGGCCATCTTGGCAAGATGTGAGATGTACTTCCTTGCCTGCTCTCAGGCTCCCTGTCCAACATCGGTGTGTGTCATGCATAAGTCATTTCCTGGTATAAGTCATTGCCCCTCTGATACTTTTTCTCTCCTCAGCAGAGTAGTAGATGAACTAAAAGTTATCTTTCAGATTTGGGGCCCACAATATTTCCTTACAGATGTCTCCCCATTTTTTGCCATGCCCAGAAAAGGCAGATTATATCAGTCATTTGTTGGGTTCCTATAGCATGCATGACATAATTCTTCTTACTTAGAGCTTACTGCACTGTCTTTTAATTTCTTCTTTATAGCCCATACACAACAATGTGGTCCCCCAAACAAGACACCATGTCTTTCCTGCCCATAACATATGCCTAATTCTTGGCAATAAATGATGACCTATAGTAGGCATCAATATTTGCCAAATTAGAACAAAATTATCCCTTTATATGTGAATACACTTTAAATAATCTCTCAACCCTTTTTTACTTTTTTTTCATAAGGGTGGTACATCAACAATGAAATAATTTGAAAAACTCATTTTGAAAAATGTGAAATGCATTAACAGCCCAAAGCCCATCTCAAGTCCCTCATCTTCCATAAGTATTTTGCTAACAACTTGGATCCCTGAGGCTATCTCCTTTATCCACAGAGCAGTTGATATGAGACAGAGACACAGAGGTGTGCTGTCTTTTATTGTTCTAATTTGTTTCATACCCATAAATCTTATCTCCCCAGATAGATTGTGGTTCAATTCAATTCAAACAAATTCAAATCAGGAAATGGTGATAGAGCCACTCATGTGTGTGAGTCTGTGTTCCTTGAGTGTTGGCACCAGTTCTTGTTTTGACTTTATTTAATTTATTCTACATATATTCGTTGAGCATTTAATCTCTCTCTTTCTGAGAGAGATTGTATTTTTTTTTTTTTTTTAGATTTCTGTGTTTTCAAAAAATTTACCAGTATTGTACAAGTTCAAGGGCAAATTGACCAGTCTACAGTGAATCATGCTAGAAGTTGCAGCTCAGTGGTCCCAAGTGCAAGGTAGCTTTATGTGTGGCAACAAATTCACAGGAGATTCAGATAACCTTGGCATCAGGAGATCCCCACCAGGGAAAACATGGCAAAAAGGGATTCTAGATACCAGTCCATGTCAAGAGTGATCTGTTCCTTAGGTTATAGAATTGACTCCTGCCCTGGGCTGAGGGAACACTGTGGCCCCAATCCTAGAGAACAACTAGAAAGTACTGAGGAAGGTAACTTAGCCAACAGCTTGGGAGTTGGAGCTGAACCCTCAAGACCTTATGAACCTTTGATGAAAATGCTGGCAACAAAACAACTCAGACCTAGAAGCCTAGAACCTGACCTGCCAGGCTTTAAAGGAGGCTGGAGGGTGCTGTAGGAGGTTGGGGGTTGTTTCTGAACCAGTATCAGATTTGGGGAGCACACCCCAATTCTAAATTCCCCCAGATAGTGGCCCTGAGACTACTGACATCCACCTGCCTATGGTCAGTGTGGGAGTGAGCCCACTGGTAGGGGACTCAGAGGACCCAACATCAGCTGAGTCAGGGAGAGAAAAAGAGGACCAGGAGGGACCAGTAGCAGGGAAAACCAGAAGGGCCCGGAACCAGGCCTAACCAGTCACTATAAATAGCTCCTATATCACTAAATTTATTGCACTGCATTAAAATGGTCTCTTTCCTTGTCTGTCTCTCCACTTGGCGCTAAGCCATAAGGGCAGAGCCTAGGTCTTATCTTGCTTATCGTGTTATTCTTAGCGCGAAACACCGTGCCTACCACTGAGGAGGCATTCTAGATATATTGCCCCCAAAATTCTTATTCTGGGGAGAAAGAATGAATCTGTGTCAGGTATAGGGCAAATAAACTCAGTCAACTAAGGAAAAGTCAGAGTGTGGAAGGTGCGCTTCAACCTGTGGGCGAGGCCGGCAAGAGGTCAAGTCTAGAAGAAAGACTGAGGCAGCACTGAACAGTGGCCCATGTCTGGGCTTTGGAGTCAATCCCGGGTTTGAACACTGCCTCTACTTCTCTTGGTTTCTACCTTGTGAGCTCGGGCAAGTTGTTAAATTGCTCTGGACCCCGCTTTCTGCTCTACAAAACAGCACTTTACACTACCGACCTCATTTGTGGATGTAAGAAGGAAGCATAAAGAAAGGTCAGCTCAGTGCTGGATCCTGTTCTCCACAAGCGGCTGCTGTTGAGGCAAGTAGGAAGCAGCAAATACCCTCATTCCAATAGCTAATAGACATCCTCCAGAGCTGGGGAGATTGGAGCCCAGAGATAAAGAATCTAGTCCCCAAAGCTAAAACATAAATGATGAGGGGCACATAAGGAGACAAAAAAAAAAAAAAAAACAACAACAGGCTAAAGATTGAGGTGTCCCAGGCAAGGGATCTTGTCTATCAGACATGGAGGATAAGATTAGGAAGGAGTGTAGCTTGAACCTGTTCCAAAACAGCTTTCGAAGGCCAGGGATCCTTCTATGCCTCAGCACAGGGCTGCTCAGAGTGAGTGGGCAGGTCTGAGCTCATCAGAGAAGCTAATAAGCCACTTGGCAAGAACAGAGATGAGAAAGGGTGTGAAGTCAGACAGTTCATGACAGCCAGGCACAGAAGGTGGTCAATAAATCGTTGTTGATAATTTACTTTCATCATTAGCACCATTGTTTCAAAGTGGGGAGGGGCATGAGCCCTCATTCGATC
This sequence comes from Mustela nigripes, assembly GCF_022355385.1. Lineage (NCBI taxonomy): Eukaryota > Metazoa > Chordata > Mammalia > Carnivora > Mustelidae > Mustela > Mustela nigripes. The sequence goes on along the minus strand of NC_081561.1, from coordinate 124,041,529 downwards.
CTGAAACTCAAACGGGGCATCTCAGTTGCCAACATTCTGGAGAAAATGGTGTTTTCTAACCTACCCCCACGGTTTCATTTGTGGAATCACTGGTATATTTTATGGAACACTGGGCCTTTTGTCATTAATCTACAGCCAGCAATGGAGGAAGTGCCACCTTAGCCAGCATGGAAACCATATTTCTTGGCTGAAATGGGAGTGAGCCCAGTTGAGGGCTGGCCGCATGGATCTGATCTACTTCTCGCACTCTGGCGATCTCCTCTTGCCAGCCACCCACTCTTACGAAAGCTGTGTCATGATGCTGCTCACAAAGACCGTGGTGATTCTGAAATTCTCCAGCTTCTTCAGACCCTTGCTTGTGCATGTTGCATTTGGGGATTGGTTCGGGCTGGTTTGTTTTTGGTTTTTGGTTGGGTTTTTGTTTTTTTTTTCCCTGAGTAATGAATCTGTTTCTGAGCATAAGAGCAACAGGCATCACACAGAATGCAAAGTTTCCTTATAAAAATGTCAGTTGCAATAAAAGGAATCTGGAGCCAGCCTGGCAGCCTGGGAGCTGTTACAGGATGAACTCAGAACCTCAGCTTGTGTCTACATGACACCAAACATCCAGTTAAAAAGTGAAAAACTCAAGCAGTCATCCAGATGTTTTGTCTGCTTGATGCCAAACATCCTGATGTTTTCAACTCTCCAGATGTTTGACATCAGGCAGATCAACCTCCCAAATCTGGAAGCACCTAGGTGTTTGTATCTTGTAGACACAGCCTTAGACCACTGGGCAGCAAAGACCAGGAACTTGGACATCACTTTTCCTGACTCTGGGGACTGTGAATCTCATTAGAGCTTCACAAGAGTAAGGTGACTCCATTTAAAAAGTGAAAGGGGCTTGGAGTTAAACACATAGGTTGGTAGGGCACTGCCAGAGGAACTAATACAAAGGAAAGTAAAACACAACAAAGCCCAGTGTAGCTCAGGCGACTTCACAGTCTCTCTCCCAGCCTTTTTCTATCCTCAGCCTCCTCCAAATCCCTGGGGAGGGGCAGCAGGGAGCCCAGCTCAAAAGCAAGTAAAAGTTTGAGTCTAATTTTGTATTGATAGCAGACATTACTTATTAAACTGGACCCCCGACTTCCCAAAAGTGAAGCTGACTTTCTAGACAGACTTCAGAACTGTTTTCATGTTCAATGACCAGCCTGGTCGTGCTGAAGTTATTAAACCTTCAAGCTGACCTATTTCTGGATATGCCCCTTTCGTATGAATGTAAAAGAGGACTGAGTGCATCTGTGTGGAGACAGAGTGAGCTGGGCTCTTTTCTAGACAAGCCCTCTATTTCTTGTTGCTCCTCTTGATTCTGGCTCATGATCTCTGCCTGCCTCTCTTCTCCCAATAATCTTAAGAAATAAGAACGGAGGAAGAGAAGAAGAAAGGAAGGAGGGAGGGGAGAAGAGGTAGGAAGGAGGAAAGGAGAACCATAGAAAGAAGGCACAAGAAAGAAAGAGATCTCAAAGCTCCCAAGGACAGCATGTACAGGCGAGTTTAAAAAACAACAACATAAAAGGAAAAATAAGAGCAACCCAATAAAAGGATGAAACACGGTCATGCGACTGCAAAGAGAATCTGAACATCTGTACTTTTTCTTATTTATAACCACGTGAGGAAAAACAGGAAAAACAGTGTACAAAACCTCAAGTGGAATTTTCTTTCAGTCCCCATTTCGCCAGTGCATTCCGCTAGGAAGAAAGTAACCATTCTGATTGTCTTCTATAGGCTTGAAATATACAATTCATCATTGTCTCATGCATCCTATGATTGTGAGTTCGCCGTTATTAGTCATTGTTGTGCGGGGGAATTCCTCTCCTACCCACATCTGGACCTCTGCCCTTAGAGTGTTAGAGCGGAGCACAGCAGCAGACCCCGTCCTTTATCATTTCTGCATTTGATGCATCTCCTTTTAGGATGGCTCTTGGGCTATTGTTTTATTGTTGCTATGTTCGTTACTGGCTGATTGAATCGCTTTTAAATTTTATTGTGACAGTGCTAATGGCAATGACTGTCCTCAACCAAATTAGCTCATCAGTACCATCGGTGTTAAATCAATCAGGAGATTAGCCATCGCTAATATACACATAATTTGGGCTCCTTAAAGGAGACAGACATCTGTTTTCCTTGGCAGCAGCCTGTTTCCAGGCCCTTACTTGATACCATGTGCGTGCCTAACTCCTGTTCACAACAATAGCTTTTATCCTTGGGGGTTGGTAGTATAGTTAATTGATGCCTTTATCTTTTCATGAGAGATGCCAGCTCACATCAAAAAAAAAAAAAGGAGGAAAAGAAAAAAACACAACAAAACATACTACAAAGGCTTGGCGTTTTATCTGGGGGAACTAGAGAACCTCAAAGCTGGACCAAGTATTAGAGAAAACTAAAGATTGCTTTCATCCTTCTTGCTGCAAAAATTTTGCCTGTATCCTCTCATTTCAATGAGTATTGAATTCGGTGAGTATTCAGGTCTGAATATTAAGATCTGACTTTTGCCTTTGAGAAATGCAAGTATCAATCAGAACAGAACAGAGGCGGGGCCAGGTGTGTGTTTCCTGGATGAGGAGGAGTGACGCCGGACAGTAGGGGAGGACGAAGAAGTGAAGTGTGCATTGTTATAGACTCCGGAATAAAGAATCAGGTCAATTGGTTGGGTTAGTACGCTCTGCAAACAGGGATACCTGCATTTTTGGAAAATAACAGTGTCATGTCCTATGTCCTAGAGACGCATCAGGTTCTTTCGTGAGTACATGGTTCTGTGCTCACAGTGCCTAGGTTTCTCGTACAAGAGACACTGGTGCATTGAAATCGTGAAGACTTACTCATCCCTTCAAAAAGCATTTATTCAGTAGGAGAACAGCATGCTGTTGACAAGGAAAACTCCAGACTAAAAACTGGATGATCAGGGTTCTGGTTCGGTTCAGCTGGAAAGATGAAATAAGCACATGAGATATTTACATGAACATAAAAGACAATACACAATTAAGTACCTCAGTGGGCATTAGGTTAGATGAAATCTGTCTAAAGTAAGAAACACTTTTCAAAATGTGTCACCATAATTATTTTCATTATATTCATTGTAACTATTGATACTTAGTCTCAAATCCGGGTGTTTTTCTTATGTGAACACAAAGACAAGCATCAAGACATAGGTTTTAGGTAGTGACGTCAGGAGTAGCGACTTACAGGTATATTTTAATAGTTATATTTTCTTTTCTATTAATTATTACAAGTCTGCACAAGAATTATAGTAATAATAGGCACTAATGTATACATCCAGCATCATCAAATCTTAATAGTTTGTCCTATTTCTCTCACTTTATTTTATTTTATTTTATTTGAGAGAGAGAGTGAGCGAGCATGAGAAGGGGGAGGGGCAGAGGAGAGAAAGAGAGAATCTTACTTAAGCAGGCTCCACACTCAGCACGAAGCCCAACATGGGGCTGAATCTCACAACCCTGAGATCATGACCAGAACTAAAATTAAGAGTCAGGCATGGGGTGCCTGGGTGGCTTAGTGGGTTAAAGCCTCTGCTTTCAGCTCAGGTCATGATCCCAGGGTCCTGGGATCGAGCCCCACATCATGCTCTCTGCTCAGCAGGGAGCCTGCTTCCCCCTCTCTCTCTGCCTGCCTCTCTGCCTACTTGTGGTCTCTCTGTCAAATAAATAAATAAAATCTTAAAAAAAAAAAAAAAAAAAAGAGTCAGTCACTTAACCTACTGAGCCACCCAGGTGCCCTTGAGGAAAAAAACATATTCTTTATCCAACTGAAGCCCTTTGCATAACCCTTTTCTAATTCTACCCCCTCCTTTCATCCCTCCTGGAGTTATTCTGAATTTGGTGTTGCCCATGCATGCTGTTATACTTCTATGGTTTGTGTTCATATTCATAACTATACAGGCCATGTTCTTAACTTTATTGGTAATGTCTTATGGTTACACAGTTTGTTTTTTCACTGAGTATTGTGTTTTCAGTATCTCTCTGTGTTGATATTTGTGTATGTAGCTCACTCATCTTAACGGCCATATATGAACGCATCCCAATGTCTTTAGCCCTCCTGTTCATAGACACTTAGGTTGCTTCAGATTTTGTTATGACAAGCAGAGCTCTCATAAATTGCTAAAACAAGCCTCTTTATGAAATTGCTAGAGTTTCTCCAGGGGCAGAATTGCTAAATTATATAATATGCACATCTCTCACTTTCCTAGCTATCTTTTAATCATTCTTCAAAGAGAGTGTACTGATGTATACACCCGCCAGAAGTGTATGAGCATTTCTGTTTATCTGCTGATCTGAAAATGCTATTGTAAGTGCACATTTGAAAAAGGAGCTATCACTGTTTATACACTCAAAACGTCTGAAATATTACTAAGAACAGATACCCACTTGCTCCGTTATTGAAAATAACCTATTGTGAATTTGCCCCGAGGCAATAAAAGAATCTGCAATGCCTTCAGGTCTTCCCACTTGAAGGGGAAATGTTACCCAACACCAAAAACTGTCTTTTCCTGAGCTTCTTCAGGATGTTCATCCAAGTAAGGTTCAAGTTTTGCAACCAGAAAACACTAGAAATCATTTTTTTCAGCAGCATCATCTCAATATAAAGAGACATGCCCAGAGTCACACAACCATGATATCTTCTGATTTATTTAGAACCTACTATGCTCCAGATGCCTTACAAATATTCTTAATCCTCATGACAAGAGCCAGAAACCACCACAAAGAGTTTATTCTCCAAAACACAGTTATTGTTATATGGCTACTGAGAGCAGACACAATGCTGTTTTATCCGAGCAGAACAAAACTGTACCAGACAGAGTCCCTACTATCAAAGGCATATAATCTAGAATGGAAGGTAACACCAGAGAATAAGCTAGCATGTGGTGACTCAGACCAGGGCAGGCCACTGGGAAGGGGTCTTTCTCTAGCTGGGATCATTTAGGAAAACATCCTGAAGAAATTGGTATGGGAATTGGGCTTTGGAAGACAGGTAGGACTTAGATGGACACCATCTTCCTGGATGTGCTGACGAGGCATTGCCCATGTAATGACCATGAGGTGGACAGTGAATGGAATTCAACAGTCTGTAACCATATCCCACCACTGAAGTAGGTGCACCTAGGGGTTAGCAGGGAGGACAAAAAAGACTGTAAGGGATCAAGGGGAAGTTCAGTCTGATGAACGTGCAGAAGATCTGGAAGGCCAGGCAACCAACAACTGGGGAAAATCCAACAAAATGACCTCTCAGGAACACAACAACAAGACCTCCATGCTCGGACCGCCCCCCCATGGCTACCTTTCTTACCACTCTCCCCTCCTTTGCTCATCTGTTGGCTTCTCTTCTGTTTCTAGAACATGGCAGGCTGGTGAAGCCAGTAGGATCATTTATCAGCAGTTCCCTCTGCTTGGAACAGGTACCCCATTTTACATACACCAGCTCATTCTCATCATATAAGTCCTACCTGAAATGCTTTCCTTTAGCATCTTATCTAAGCCAGCCTCTGCTCTTCTTTTCCTCCATCATCTCCATGGTCTTTCTCATTCTCCAAAATTATCTTCCTTAGATAACCTCTTGCCCCAGTTGAGAGAGTGAGCACCGTGAAGACGGGAAATTGTCATGCCTATTATGTGTTCTGTGACTGGCCTCTGGCACACAGAGGGGCTTCAGAAACATTTATTGATTGTTGTACCACTGAACCACAATATTCTAGTTTCCAAAGAAGCAGACAGAGTATCAGAAACTGCAAGGTCTTTTGGGAAGTTGGGTCTCACAACAATGGAGTGTACGGGCAGGGTTATATTAAGGGGACATTGTGTAAGATGTGTTAAGATGGAGGTCACCATGAGGAACTCAGAAAAAACAAATGGCATAAGTTCAAGTACCAAGACTAAGGTCTAAGGTGGGCATTAGAATCAAAGCAGAAACTGAAGAATGTGAACAGGCTAAATCCATACAAAGAGACTTTCTACCAGTCAGGTGTCAGAGCTCTTTAAACCTTTCCAGCCTCAGGTCACAGGGGAAAGGATGTGGATATACCATGGCCTCATCCATTGGGAGAAGTAGAGTAGTCAGTGGTTCTGAAACCAGAAATATTGGCCAGAGGGAGAGTAAAACTCCAAGCAGAAGGGAAAGCCAGAGCAAGGCAGAGAGGTGATGTGCCTCCAGCTTAGAACATTGCCTGGCCCATCAAAAAGCACAAAAAAACCCTTGAAGGAATTGATTCACAACATTAGTCTGGTTGTGCTCTCCAGGACAGAGAGCCTGAATGGGGGCAAACCAGCTGGAAGTTTATTCCAAGATGTGGTTTTAGCAGTCCTGGTTCCTCGCAATAGAGCTGGGTGGGGACAGATACAGCTTGATGACTAACGGATTGTGTGCCTGGGGAAGGAATGGAGGCAGGGACAGGATAGGAAAGAGGGAAATAAATCTTACCCAGAGCTTCAGAGTTTGGGTGACTAAGTGACGTGGTTACAGAGCTAGACAAGTCCAAATGCAGAGCAAGCTGAACGTGGGGCTGGAAGGTTCCATGAAGATAGTGGAGGTAAGGAAGACCTGGATTCAGCAGTGGTTGAAATGGGACTGGAGCTCTGCAGAAGCCTGGAATAAAAATGTGTGACAGCATGTTAGCGACTTCAGTCATTTTCAGGAACAGGCAGGCTGGGAATAGAACTAAATAGAATTGGGAAGATTAGCTGTGTAGTAAGACACAGCAGGACCCAACCCATCCAGCCTCATTATTCATTGGCAGAATATCAGGACTCATCTCAAAAGCTAAACATGCTGGGTTTCTTTGCACCAAATATCAATTCCCACTACGACCTCCATACCGAACATCCTTCAATCTCGGCCATTTACTTTTCTTAGGAGGCAAGACTGCAAAGTGGTTACAAATTCGGCAATGGCTTGAGACTACCCGGGTTCAAATTCTGGGTTTGCCATTAAAAATTAAAAGCTGTTGAGCATGGGGGCGCCTGGGTGGCTCAGTCTATTGAGCGTCTGCCTTTGGCTCAAGTCATGATCCAGGGGGTCCTGGGATTGAGCCCTACGTCGTCAGGGACATGGGAAGCCTGCTTCTTCTTTTTCCTCTTCTTCTGTGTGCTCGCTCACGCTCTCCCTCTCTCAAAAAAAAAAAAAAAAAAAAAAGAAAGAAAGAAAGAAAGAAAGAAAGAAAATCCACCACTGAGGCATGCTGCCACTCTCTGGAGTCCTATGCCTCCTCACAGTATAGCAACTCTGGGAGCCTTCCATTCTCACAATTGAAAAAGCCCTGGGAGAATTTCAATGCTATTGTTTTGGAGACTTCCTTTCATCCTGCCTTGAATTTGTCCCCGTTCCAGTTTTAGACAATAAATCATAAGCCTTTTAAAAAGGGAGTTCCATTCAATATTGAGAAAAGGGAAAATGAATCCCTGGATGAGAGGTCGGTTCCTGACTTGGGCAAAGTCTGAACCCTTCCAGGTTGGTAAACTCCACCGTGGGCTGTTTTCTTGCCTGTGTGTTTGCTTTGTTGGCTATTGTATTTTAAACAAAAAGGTGTTTTTTTGTGTGGTTTTTTTGGTGTTTTTTTTAATGAGGCCATCTTTCTGTTTTGTTCATAGTTGTTGGACCATCACTAGCAATGAGGCTGTGGAATTTATTTGAATTGCCATTCCTCATTATCTTTTAAAATAATGAACCCTGTCAATAGTAACTTGTACAAGGATAATCTACCAGCAAACATCAGTAGGCCAGACGTACTGGCAGACCCTAGTCAATCTGTAACTGAAAACCAAAAGTGTAGCCGGAAATCCTAATACTGAAACTTGCAGGGTTATATAGCTGATGAAGCAGAAAACAAAAAGTAGGTGATAACTGCTAAGAAGTGCAACCTTAACAGTTGTCATGTCTTTGAGGATTTTCTTAACGTGTGGGCAGAGCTTCATCTATTTTCGAATTCACTTTAGCCATCCAAAACAACTCTTGGCTCTGGGTTATTTTCCATCCTCTTCCAAGATAACACCCCGCTAGCTATAATCAGCAGGGCTATTCCAACAAGCTTTTTCTTTTCTTTCTTTCTTTTTTTTTTTTTTTTTTTTTGCTTCGTTGTCTTTCCTAAAGTAATAGAGAATTCAGGTTATCATATCTTAGTGTCATGTGGTACTAAATCACACTCTACAAAGAGATAACAAGATGGCCCAAGGGGAGTGGGCGTGGTGGGTGCGGACTTTGTACCAGCCAACCGCCCCTTTCCAAGGGGGCTAAATGTGTCCAGTGTAAGTGGGAGAGATATCAGAGCTGGGTGGCGTGGGGTAAAGGAAATAAGGGAGACAACTCTGCCGTTGGCTCAAAAAGTACCAAGGCCCATCTGGTCCCATAGTCAGAAACTGGGTGCTTTCATCTTGTTTGTCCAATGGATCCCAAAGTAGTGAATGATCATACCCTCCCTACGTGTCCCAGCTGTGCCTCCTCTGAAATAGAGGCCTTCACCCTCTCTGCCAAGAATGGAACAGACAATTTACGAGGAAGGCCAAGCCTCCATGCTGGTTGTATCCACATGGTTTTTCAGATCTGCTGACTTATTCTGTGCAGCCCTCACACCATCCCAAGCTGACTGCTGCCCATGTACCCCCAACTCTGCTGATCTCTCAGTGGCTAAAACTACCCAGAAACCCTGGCTTCAGGCAGTGATGCCTCTGATGGCATCTTCGGGAATCTAGAAGGGAAGGCTAAAGACCAAGGAGGACCCCGTGGATCATTCCGTAAGTCGCGTAAGCCATCATGGAGACATGACAGTTACCAAAAACACAGCAACTCTTTTAAAAAGAAAATGAGGTCACTTATATAGAGCCAGAATCTGCTCTTAGCTACTCACCCGCCATGTACAGATCTGAAGTCATGTAAGTGTGGCAATTATTAGAAGAAAATGTTTCCAGGATTGGAGACCACTGTGTTCACATCTGACTCAACATACAATAGTCTTGTACCTATTGAATGAAGAATATGATATATGAGAAGACAGAAATTGGGGCTTAGAAAATGTGTCCCTTTGCAGCCTCTCAGCATTGCCAGCTGACAGAGAAAGAGGCAGGTGCCCTCCCTGTGTGAGAGGAGGAATCTTCCCAGCTAGAGGGGATACGGTCCACCAGGACTTAGACGACTCTCAAGTGCCTGGCACAGATGAGACAGCTCAGCCTTCTGACATTCATAAGGCAAAACCAGCACGTGTACTTGCTACATGGAAACCACGTCAGCTTCAGTGCCCAGCACACTGGGACTGTTTTCAAACCAATGCATGTTTCCTCTGTGCAGGAGCCTAGCTTAGCACTGGGGACAAGCCCAAAAGAATCACTGGGTCGGCCTACAGAGTGCTCAAGCTGGATCCTAAGTACTCCACAGGGTTCAAGGGGCCCTTCAGGGGAAACTTGGGTCTTGTTTACTAACTAGAGAAATCTGAGGGTCCTACCGAATATTTGCTACATTCATAGAGATAGGGAAAGCTCTCTCAGGGAAGCTGCCTGCATCTGGTCTTCTCTCAAAATGAAGACCCGGAATTAAGAACATTCAACATTGTATGAAGCATAACGGAAAACGCCGATGTCCATGGTACCCGTAGACACGGCACCAGCTGTATTACGTTCTCCGCAACGCTCAGGGAGTTACGGACATCCACTATGGACAGCTTTTTATCCATTAGTCATACCTCAGTAAAGCAGCCTAGAGAGTGAAAAATAAATACAATGTCTTATATTCCACCCTCTAGTTTGCATATTCATTCACCTGCCTTCAGAGATTTTTAGGTTTTCTATTAACATTGTCACAAATCTGGTTTCTTTTCTTCCCATCACACATTTCTTGTGGGGGGGTTTTCCCCTCGGAAGATACCTGTCGTATTGGCCCTCAGGTCATTACTCATTTTCTATCTTTTTCTAGACCGTGATGAGGACATGATGTGATTCGGGGAGTATGTGCTTCACTTACACTTGTCCACAGATCATTTCCTAGGTGCTTGTTGTAGAAGAGAATCCAAAGCAGGAGTTGAAGGAAATCCTCAAAAGTTAAACCTTCTTCTTTCCACCTACAGTACCCTCTCTGAAACCAGCAGGAGAAAAAAGAAAAATGTCATTCTTTTGATGTCCCCAACTATGCCAACGTCCATGTAAACTCTCCTTTTGCACGTTAGTCCACTGCGTGCATCTGAGTATGTGTGTGGGTTATAGCGACAACAGCTACTTGTTTGCCTACCTTTGCAGGAGGCCTTTTTGGTTTCTAAAAGGCAGGCATCCCCACAGTTACTTGAATGAGTAGACAAATGCTGTGCAATGACATTTTGCAAAAGCAAAATATTGTCCTGATTCATAGCATCCCTATTTTAGTACATGGTTCAGAGAGTGCTCCTGGCCATCCATCCATGTGTACAGCAGACCCAGCAGGATCTTTTTGTGATCAACTGTGTCTCTTTGTGTGTACATCTACGTACGTATACATAAGGATATAAATAAACACATGTGCATCCTTTAAGCATAATCTACCCTCAATATGATGTGACTTCAGGAACACTTGGAAGACATTTTGCTCAGAGGACCTCCACTGATATCATAAATTCTGCAATTAGAGACTCATTCCTTTGCTTTAAATTTCTTCTGCTATGATGCAAATAACAACTGGGATGGTGCTAATTAATGTTTAGAGCCATACTCCAGGACAAACAAAGTTTTCTGCTTCTCTGCTGAGAATTAAGTCTGATTTCTAGGAAAGCAAAAAGGACGGATGACACTGACGGCCCCAGGGAACCCAAGATGGGGAAGAAAGATATCCAAAGGAGGAGGATAGGGTTGCTCCAAGACGGTTTTCACAATTATCCCTAAGGCCAGAAAGGCAGAGCTGTTTCAAAACAGACATGACCTTAACTAGTGAAATCCAAAGAGACCTTTAGCCTCAGAAACAAGAGAGAAGAAAAAAAGAAATAGAAACGCAAATAAACATTTCTCTGACCGGTCTTATTTGCCGGGCCCCAACAAGATCTGGTTGCCTTTCATACATGCAGATCGGCCACTGACCAGGGCCTACAGTTCCCTTTTTGGGAAACGGAACTAATCCCCGGATTGCCAAACATTCATAAACAGATGAACGTAGAGTAAATTTTCAAAACAAGCTTTTGTAACAATTGGAGATGGTCAAGATGGTGAAAGTGAAACCAAAAACTGAGCAGAAAGGGTAAGAGGGTGAAATAGAAGCCCGGAGAGCCACGGGTCCCGGAAGCTTGACCCCTACAGAGCCAACGTTGCTGGGCCACGCTTAGATCTGGCTGAAACCGTGTTCTCCCAGAGACCAGAGCGTCACCAGCGGAGGGTCCGGGAATGGAAGTGATTTCAGCATCTCCCTTTGGAACCTCAGGACTCCAGCCAGCGCATGTGACACGCCTCCCACCCTGGCCCCTGGGACCCCACAAGGCCAGGCTGGGGAGAGACGGAACAGGGGCTTGGAAATCCGAAGGTGGAGGCGGCTCCCGCGGGCCCATTGTTGTCCCTGGGACCCTTCTCCTCCCGCCAGCCTCTTTCAGGGCCTATCGGTTGTTTCTCTGAGACAAAAGAACCCAGCTGAGACTGGGACAAAGAAGAATGCAGGGGAAGGGGAGAGAATACCTTGAACAAGAATAGCCTGGAAGGAGCCAAAAGTGGAAAAGGAAGTCTAATTCTGTCCTAGTCCGGGGGAAAAAGGTTTTTTGAGAAATGTAAACAAATCAGGAAATCCTGGCACTTACTCCAGTTCCGATCTAGGGAAGCGCACCGGTCCTTTCCCTAGGAGTGCGCTGCTGCTGTTTGTGAATGAAATCCAGATTAAATTATTCATTGAGTCCTGCCAGCCCCGCAGTTTCCAGCTTTCCCCTTGCCTATGGCGTCGTTCAGACCTTAAAATAATAATAATAAAAAAACATATGCATGTTATTAACTCTCCATATTCAAATGGAAATTCAATGCTATCATAAATCTCTCTTTTCTAATGTAAATTCCTTTCTCTAGCATGAAGCTGCAGGAAAGCCTTGTATCTGAGCAATCTAAACTTGAAAGAGAATTTTTGTTAAACCAGTTATGATAGGGGAAGCATGTTTTTCACTGAGTCGAAAGATTAAAGTTGGTTGTAAAAAGGGGTGGGGGACTGAGGGAGAATTATTGGTTGCTCAGCTAATGATTAGATACAGAACTTCAAGGACAAATTAAGAGGCACAAAAGAGTCACGCAGATAAGTGAAAACAGTTCCAATCGTATTAAATAAAAGATGCATTGTTTATCTTTGGTTGTAATCTCCATTTCCATATTCATCTCTGTCTAAGCAGCCACCCCCACCCCCGTGCCCCATCCCTTCCTTAGTAACCCCAAATGGATTCCGAGCTCTGGGCACAACCCAGCTGCAGATCTGGGTGCCCATAGTTTCTCACCTACCAGAGGCCCCCTTTCTCTTCCTCTAATCGTGTCGGGTCTGGGTGAGGTTCTGGCTGAGAAGTGGAAGGTGGCCCTTTCGGGGGAAATATGGTGTGAACCCTTTGGTTTATTTCAAGGAATTTTCAGCAAACATCACGGATCCTTCCTATCGCTTGGACTCCACTAGTCCTGACTTGGCCCTCCTCTCCCACCCACCTCACCCCACCTCTTGCCCCCTTTCCTGCCCACGGACCCACCCCAGATCCTGGTCTTTGCAGGGTAGACCTGGTCCGAGGGGCAGGAACCATAATGTATCCATGTATGACAGAGCGACAGGGAATAATTCTAAAGGACTTCCTCAAGCTGTGGCATAAGTGGAAGCTCACCAGCAAGAGACCAGGGGCTCCTGGTGGTGTTGAGAAGGCCACAGGCCTAGTGTATGGCTCTCCTCCCGGCCATGGCCCCAGGCCCCTACCTGGGGTGCTTTGCAGGGAGGCCTCCAGGGTGGAGTGGGCTCAGGGCTTCAATCCTCAAGGCAAACGCTTTCTCCACTGACTCCTGCGAACACAGTGCAGGGATACACAGGAAAAATATATCTCTTACATGAATGCAAAATATTAGCTCTGTCCAGAAAGACATCTGTGAGGAAAAAGAATATCAAAATCAGAAATAAAAATATTAACAGCAGGACAGACCTTAATTCATTCAGCTTTGCTCTTACGGGTTTGAATGCATAAGCACTCAGTTTATTACTAATATTTAGAGCTGAAATAATAGAACTTAGAATCGGTTTAATAAAAATACCAGAACTAACCTGTCTGGCAGCCCGCGCTGTGAACAGAGTCACCCTCCAACACGGACCAATTTCTCCCTGATCTCTTGTTAACATTCCACATTCAAGACAGAAGATTTCATGTTCTTTTGGGACCATTCAGAGATTTATGGCACCTATAGAAATGTTCATAAAATCTGAGGCTGTGCGAGGCTTTTGACATCTGTATCATTGTTATCAGAACTATAAAAACCATCACCCTCTTGTCCATGGCCGGTCTTGTCTTTCCAGATAATATAATCCAGAAGAAAGTAAAATTGCCACTGATTATTGCCTCTAGTAGACTGTACTGCCCAGTGCCCATGTGTTGAGAGGATGGCCGTGTCAGATGAGGAAAGGGAGGGAGAGCACAAATCAAACTGTATGTCCTGGAGAACTTCAAGGGGAACTCTGTGACAGTTTCTAGGGCAACTCATTCTATCTGTCAGAAGGATGCTGCCCTAGGTACATTATTCTCTTCAACCTGGTTCTCTGGCCTCCTTTATGGAGGAGTGGTAGTCTCCAGAGTGTAGACAGAGAAGGGAAGCAGGTGCTCAGACTCCCAGCATCTGGTTTAGATGACCACAATGCGGAGAACACCTGCAGCCTGCTTGTCGGCCAAGTCTGGCCTCCCATTGTATTCGATTGGACTTTCTGCCTTGAGCAAGAAAAAGGCATTGTTTATCAGATTTGCCAAAGGATCTCCGGGGAGGTGGAGAGAGACGGGATAAACAAACCTAAAACAAAATGCAAGTGTAAGCAAAGCACTGGGAGACCTTGATTCTATGTGACTACCCAAGGTAATCTTTCAGCCTGACACAGAGTAAGTAAAGCCAAGGGAGAGAGCCAAGTGTGATCATGGACTAAGACAGTTTCCCAGAGGTTTTTCCAGAGAACTGGTACTGGATAGTCTCATCCAAACTCAGGTCCTTAGGGAGAGCCAGAAATTAAACCACATTCATTAAGGGTCCAGTTTGTGCAAGACTTTGCCATGGGCTTTAAAAGATGACTAGAGACCGCCCTGTCCTAGAAAAAAACTGGCAAAGAAGATGGTCTTACTACTTATGTACGGAACGTTCCATTTGTGCATTTTATATTCTCATATTTTGTAATAATGACGCATTGGGGGAACTGGGTCCCTGCAAATCATACCAAAAACTGGGTTTAGACTCTGTCAAAGGTAAGCAACGCAAACACAACTGACCCAACATTATAATGCAACCTCATGATTGGTATTCTGGAACAAAAATCGGCGAGCGTCTTTCAGAGACTGAGGAAATCGGTTAGGGATGCCACAGATAAAAAGCTGTTTTGTTAGTTAATTCTGAAGCGGTCCCTCTGTTTTCTTTCCTTTGTATAGAGCCCCAACTAGTGGAAGGCTGGAGAACTGCATGCGAAGAGAACCCTTTTGCCTGGGAGACACCCACCAGTCTTTCCCCGCAGGTAAAAAGCCCATGGGATCTGATAGACGCGGCTCTTTTTGGAACGTGGAGTAAAGGAAAAGGTGGGGAGGGAGGTGTGAAACTGGTGGATCCCCTGGCTCCTTGCGGTAGGAAGAGTAAACTGGGAGTGATGAAAACGCATTCGATCTTTCGTTTAAAATGAGTCAAGGCACTGGTTAATCTGAAGAAAGAATGTTCCCCCAGTTCAGAATTTGTCTTTCTTGAAGAAGTCTTTTCAAAGAAAGGGGAAGGTGCTCTGGATTGTATACACAGAAAGAAAGGGATCCGGTTTCACAAATGAAATGAGCACGCACTTATAAACGGTGTCACACCAGTTGGGAACAGAATGGGTAAGAATGTGCCCATATTAAGGGTCCATGAAACCGCCAGGTAAAGGAGCAAAAGGAAGGGAAGGACTGGGATCTCACTAGTGTAGAATGAAAGAGCAACACCTGGGAAAGAATGACAGATTTTCCTAAAGGAATAGACTCTTTGGGGTTGTGAGATTTTGAGTTTTGTTTGTCTGTTAACTATTTCAAGGAATCTCATCTTTTTGTGGATTTTTAAAGGAATCTTGGCCCCCTTTCCCAAAAAGTGCTGATAAAATGCAGGCAGCCTAGAAAGGTTATAAAAATGTAAGATGAATTCATCAATCAGACAAAGTATAGCCTGTGTGCCCCAAGGGTTCACAGACATGCTCGGGATTTCATGGAACTCCTTCATAAGACTCGCAACTTGTGTGTGTGTGTGTGTGTGTGTGTGTGTGCGCGCGCGCGCACATTTTTTCTAAATTCTGTAACTTTTACCGATTCTCAAAGGCATTTACAACCTGAAGGAAGAATAAGAAACATCACCATACAGGAATCTGCACATAGACAAAAAACAGTCACGTTTTAACGGATGTCTGTCAGAGTGATCTCAGACTTCATAAAATTTTGTTCTTAGAGAAACCACGTAGAGATACCAAAATATTTCAGTGTATCACAAAGCGGTTCGGCCTTTTTGTCTTTCATGCAGTGATTCTGTGGACAGAAAGTCACGAGAAGGTTCCTGTTGTGTTTGTGCTATGGCATCGGGGGTATCTTCCTCAAACCTCAGCATAATGCATGCGCTGTCTTTGAGCAATTTCTGCACTGATTGATGTCCATTAACCAGCCTTCTTCAGTATGCACTAAACAACATGGTTTGTGCTCAAAAATCCAAAAGCAGTAACAATCTTTTTTTTTTTCAGTAGATTTAAGAGTGGAAAATGGAGGCAAAAAAAAAAAAAAAGTTTAACTTTAGGATTTGAAGGCTTACTGAGCACATTGCATTGTTCTCAAAATTAAATCAAGAAATAAGAATTTTAGGGACACCTGGGTAACTCAGTTTATGATCCCAGGGCCCTGGGATGGAGCCCCACATCCAGGCGCCCTGCCCGCCAGGAAGCCTGCTTCTCCCTCTCCCTCTGCCCCTGCTTGTGTACCCTCTCTCACTGTGTGTCTCTCTCTGTCAAATAAATAAATAAAACCTTTTTAAAAAAAAAATGGGAATTTTGTACCACTTGCTTTATGTCTGTGGTGGTTATTAAATAAACGCTCCAGCCTTTCATGTCGTTTGAAAAGAGGTTTGTTTAAATACTACTTATTTGAAGATCATTAAGTGTCTAGAGTTCAAGGATAAGAAGAGTGATAACACCACAGTGATGCTATCCAACTTCTTTTATGGCATTGGCTTTCCCATAGATTTTATTTAACAAATGACTTAGTTGTGAAGAACAGTTGTTATGTTAATCTATCTGTCCTAGCCTTCACCTCCCAACCAGTGGGTTTATTGTACCAAGGGAGTTTCAGGGATAACTAAAGAGCACACATCATCCATAAGTAATCTCCTCTGTCAGTTGGCTTGTAGTCCTACGTCACTCAGATTTTCCTTCTGAGCTATCAAGGTGTACCATCTGTTCCCCCCACCTCAGGTAGGCATACCATGTTTATAAAATTTACAAAAAGGAAAATAAATAGCTAATCTAAGAAATAATACAAAACTTGCCTGCATTTTTTTTTCTTGCTCTCTGTGGCTTCTGAGACTGTACTAAACTCACATATTTGATACAAGTGTTCATGTCCTAATTGGAACAATTAGGCAGAGGTCTTCAGGAAAAAGTTTTCAAAAATTGAGGTTTGGTGGGGTTTTTTTTTTTAACTCCCTTACCCCCTGGCCAAGATCATTTTAAAAGTTTATTTTAACCACAAACTCTTCAACCAGACGAAAATGAAAGTAGGCCACTTAGAGGTTTACGTCCAAACTAAAGCAAAATGTCTTAAGCTAATCAACCATTGGGAGTTCACTGCCTACTAAACGCAATTACTTTGAAATTAAGAAGGAAGTATTTTAAATATTACATCTGAATTTGTAATTTTTCTCATGCAGGATATACAGAGTCTAGTACTTTTTTCCCTTCCCCTTAGGACTAAACTGACCTTCCTGCCTGAGCAGTGAAACCCCAGACTTGGACTAGAGCCAGCCGCCTTTCAGCACGTCATTAAGAACTGTTGGAGGTGCTGTTTAAATGTAAATTTTCCAGCTCCCCACCAGACAGATAGGCAAAGCTAAAGCAGTCAGGGCACGTTTAACACATCCAATTTCCAAAAGGAAGAAAAGGGGGAAAGCTTTCAAAAATATGTGTATCAAAGTGAAAGTTATTGAAAATGAGGCCATTCATCCGACTTAGAATGTCACAGAGTCAGGCATCCATAGACCTAAAAAGACATCCTAGATAAAAGCAAATCTGCAGGGCAATTTAAAGGGTGAGCAATCCCTCAAATAAAGAGGTTCTTCATGCTTCCTCGAGAAGGCAAGCAGCCCAGGAATAAAAGGAGGCCACTTATGTTCCCTATGTCCTAATGAGTAAGGATTTCTTCAGACATTATCAAGGTCCAGTGTGGAACCTGGACCAATAAGAATTATAATGTACATGCATGCAAAAAAAAAAAAAAAAAAAAGGAAGGAGGTAAGAAAGAAAAGAGAGAGAGAGAGAAAGATAAATAAAGAAAAGACAGAGGAAGAGAAAGGAAAAAAGGGGGGATCTGTATTTCTATTTGGTTGATACTCACATTTTAAGCCAATATTGGTTGAGATATGCAGGTGAAATGGACAAGGTCATCTCCTGAGAAGGGTTTTGGAGGCGAGCCCTACCACCACCAGAGAGAATGTTGAGCTGCACTTAAGCTAGCAGGTCTAGGCTTCATTAAATACTTTCATCTCCCCTCTATTGTAACCTGTGATGTCAGTTGAATGTCGAACAATGTAATAAGGCAGAAGCAGCCAAGTAAGTTGAGATTTCCCCCTCATTTCACAAAATTGTATCAACATGTACAAAAACACAAGCATATGAGCGCATGTACACAGTCGATTCTCAATTGCCTGTAATTATGTTCCACCTCCACTGACACTGCAAATTAATTTCTAATTGATTTTAGAATGCATTTCAAATGACTGTACCTTCTGGTATGCATTTAGCTTGATCTCATATTACTATTTTAGCACAGACTGCAATCAGAATCAGGGAGCTGAGTGATAATGAATGATAAGGACTGAGGAAGTTGCCGGAGACATTGAAAGTAACCCCTTCAATTTATAAGATAGATAATCAATCCTGAAGCAGGAGACCAAGCAAACATCTTTTCATTGTCTTCTTTACCCTTAATTAATTCTTTCCTAATGACTATTTAACCCTGTATGCATTTTCAAATACCTTTCCACTGTGGTGGGGTTGTTGTTTTTTCATTAATTTCCACAATGACGAAATGTGCCAAGTAAAATATTAATTGTTAATTTCTTTGTGGCAAAAGTAGACACCTTGGGAGTATTCCTATATTGATGACTTTTCCTACTGATAAACCAGGGTCGAGTTGTTGATAATTTTTAAAACTGTCAGTATATGACTTTTCATATATTTACAAGTTTTCTTGGGACTTTACTTCAAAGAAAAATATAATCAGATCACATACAAAACAGAATATACAGACGTATCAATGCCACTTTTTTCCCATGTATTTTAAACATATACCCATATTTTATTAGAATTAATAAGGTAATTTACATCTCCTCTCTTGCTACTTGTGCGAATTTTTGAAAGAAAATAAAAGTTGACTCTGGACAAGTCTCTTGACTTTGAGAATTCTGAGTTTTAGCCTTTTGGTCAGTAGATAACTTTTAGCAAATCAATTCAAAGATCCAAAGAAAATACAGAATTGGTTGCAACAAGTTATCAACGAAAGTACAAGTATAGAAGGGCAAGTTGCATTTCCATAAATAAATTTATGCCGGTCTTGGTAAGTCTCTGTGTCCAGCCCACAAGAGACAGAAATGTAAATTATGGTTTGTTAAAGCCAAGTTTCCAATTCTAGAAATTTGGCCACCTGTTCTATACTCCTTATATCACTTTTTGAAGAAATATTTTGTTATTATCTAGACCTCAGGTTATGTTTTTTAAATTTAAATTTTTATTGATGTATTTTCTCAATCTACTTGGGAAGGATACAAAAATGGTAATATTGGTATCAATAAAAAATAATGTGAACACTTGAAAGGAAAGAGTGGAAGAGAAGAAGGAAGCTATTTCATGTCCATAGCCATATTATTGTCATCGTTAAAGTGGAGTTATAGGGAAAGTAAGAGAGAAAAGAATGCCCTGCATATGTATCCACTCATACTAATTTCAAAAACATGCCAAATTTCAACTTTAAATTTCATGCTCTTTATTATTTTGAATCCATCTAAAATTGTTTCTTACTGAGGTTTTTGGACTAGGCACAGGTAATTTTGAGTAGTTGCAGACAACTGTCTAATATGAAATTTTTGGCCATTAGCATAGTTATAATGTAACTTCTCTTAATTTTCAACAAAATATAGTTTGATACTTTTCCTGCAACCATAAAACAAGGCTCTATGTCTATCGTCTGTTGTGATGTGGGGGATTCTTTAAAATGATTTTTTTATTACTAAAATCTTTCTCACACATTGAGAACGTTAAAGTATGTATTGCGCTAAAATTTTTCTTAAATAAGCCGTCTCGTTTTTTTTTCCATGCCATATATCATAACTTGAATAGAATTTAGATAAGACAATAGTCATTAGAACTCCACTCCATATTCTTTCAAATAATATTGACAAGACATTTTCTTGGGGGACTGAACAAGAGGGCCTTTTGTTATTTAACTATTTCTCCTTCAATTTCCGAAGACAAAAAAAAAAAAAAAGTTGTTACTTAATATCAATTTTTCCTATGAGAGCTGGTAAACCACTGCAAAGCCACTGTGCCTACAATTTCCATAGTTATTGCCTCTGCCTGCCCTGAAAAGTTACCAAAAATGAGATGCCCTAAAACAACAGAAATGTATTGTCTTACAGTGCTGGAAGCTGAAATCAAGGTGTCATCTCTGTCACGCTCTCTGACAGCTCCAAGGGAGAATCCTTCCTTATCTCTTCTAGCTTCCGGCACTTGCCAGCATTGGTGGCACCCTTCAATTGGTAGATGCTTCAGCCCACTCACATGGCCATCCTCTCTCCAGGTATCTTCACAGAGGCTTTCCTTGTGATTGTCACATGTCCAAATTTTCCCTTTTCGTGAGGACACTAGTCCTGTTGAGTTAGGGCCTACCCTAATGACTTCACTTTAACTCGATGGGCTCTGTAAAGACCCTCTTTCCAAATTCACATTCTAAGGTGCTAAAGGTTAAAACTCACACACACACACACACAAATCAACCCATAGTGGTTAGTACATCTTAGCTCAGACAACTAACTTCTTGGTTTTTGTTTCATTTTGGTTTTTGTCCTAGAAAGAGAGCGCCTCATCATGTTACAGATAAAAATAGAATCCATTTATAAAGATTAAGGCAGGAGAAAGAACCTGGAAGTTGAAATTAAAAACTGTGAAATTTCCTTGAAAAAGTTAATTGTGTTATGTTGCACTATATGAAATAATCACTGAAAAATTCAACCACTTTTTAGCCTATGAAAATGCCAAGTTCTTATGTTCCAAATTAAGAAATTAGTAGAATGAAAAGAGAATAAAGAAGTATCAAAGAAACTAGGGAACAATGGGAAAATAGGAGCTAGGCACAAAGAGAAAATAAAATTCTAAATAAGACAATTTCCTCATTAACATTATTTTAATTTTCAGATTTTGTTAACAATATATACCAACCAACATCTAAAAGAATTTGTTATCACAGCACAGTTATGCTGTCTCTGGTTCTTATTCATTTGTTTTTGGGGGTTTTTTTCTTTGTTTGTTTTCTGTTTTTTAAGATTTTTATCTCTTTATTCGTCAGGGAGAGAGAGCACAAGCAGGTGGAGCAGCAGGCAGAGGGAGAGGGAGGAACAGACTTCCTGCTGAGCAGGGAGCCTGATGTGAGATTTGATCCAGGACCCTGGGACCACGACCTCAACCAAAAGCAGACACTTACCCAACTGAGCCACCAGGCAGCCCTCAGTTGTTCTTTAAACAATCCTATCTACTAAAAATTTTTTTAATCTAAGAAACCTACTTATTAAAAAAAAAAACAGTATTTTAACAATACAATAGATTTGTTTGACAGAGTCATTGTTAATCCTCTTTCGAAGGAAGACAAAATAAACTGTCAACTGAAGATAGATTTAAAAGTTCAAAATTTCAGATCCTTCTAAAGATATGCAAAAATTCATCTCTATTGCTAAAAGCAAATCTAATATTCAATAGGAAACAATAATTAGGAAAACAGTTGAAAATTATGTATAGCTGCATTCTAAAAACTCACCATGGGTCTCATTATGTTAATCCTGAGGGGAATACCCACAGGTAGATACAAATGTATTTTTACTTTCTCCCTACTTGAATTTTGCAGCTGTTGTGCATTAAATACTGCAATATCCAATCCAATATACCTGATGAAGAAAAGAGACCAGCTCCACCAAACAGGATCAAACATTTAAGACATATTCCCACAGTGGGGTGCCTGGGTGGCTCTGTGGGTTAAGCCTCTGCCTTCAACTCAGGTCATGACTTGGGGGTCCTGGGATCAAGCCCCACATCCCTCTCTCTGCTCAGTGAGGAGCCTGTTTCCCCCTCTCTGTGCCTACAGCTCTGCTTGCTTGTGATCTCTGTCTGTCAAATAAATAAATAAAATCTTTAAAAAAAATTTTCCCACAGAGGCTAATTATGTGCTTACATATGAGTTCTTTTTTAAAAAAAGATTTTCAGGAATAAATAGATGGTTTTTATATTTTTAGCTATGCTAACAATAGCAAAGTTCTCACTTCCCTGATTTCTTAGAGTCCTAGAAAGTGCTTAAATTTAAGGACTTGGCACTCAGTACAACTACCGTACTTTTATAGACACCACTAAACCCCTGGATTTGGACACTCTCTGAACTCTCGGTATCCTTATAATGTTATCATTGTAACACTTACTATCCCTCTGGCTGAAAGTCACCAAAGCCCAACTCAAAAGCGACCAAAGCAAAAAGGGAATTTAGTGGTTTCTGTAACTAAACTGCTAGAAAAGACTCAGGATTCGAACAAAGTCACCGGGAATCAGTTTTTTCCTCACTAGACTCCACTTCTCTGTCTGGGCTCCATTCTTAGGTCACACCTGGACACAAAGGACTGACGGGACTCCAGGACCCTGTTCTTCCCAAAGGAGTGAATATATTTGTCCCAGCCTTCCCGGCAGAAGTGCAACATTTACTCTGATTGGTCCGTCTTAGGCCACGTGTTTGCCCCTGAACCAATGACTTTGACCACAGGAATAAAATTTAAATCTGGCTAATGCACTGTACCCTTAGGACCCTGCCACAAAATTAAGGAAGGAGTGGCACGGTTCTAAACCAGAAAATGTAGTGCTGGGTGAAAAGGAGTGGGGCAAGGTGAGCTAAGGTTATTGATTTTTTTGAAACATTAACCAAATGGATAGAAATTATAGGAATCGCTATCAGAAAGAGAAATGATGTTCAAATCAGTTTGGTTCTTTGAACCTAAATGATATTTTTAGCTTACTTTTGATTGTGAAGATGATAAATTCCCTCAACACTGAAACGTGCTCTTCAGCGAATCGTAAAGATTTCACTCTCAAACTGCTTTGGGGCGGTTGCGTACACACAGTTCCATCATATCACAGATACCCTTCAAATGCATAATCTGGACAGACTTCAAGCAGCTTTAGACTACATTGAAGGAGATTTCTTGTGTAGCCAGCACCTGAGAAACGTCCAAAAATGAGACTATTGAGGCAAAGGTCCATGGATTAGGTTCAACACCTTGAATTACATGGGAAATGAACAGGAGTTGGGGGCAGCTGACGGAACACAGGTGTGGCATGTCCAGAGAAGCTCACATTCTTGAGTCGACAGGCAGCCATATTCTATTCAAGCCCCATTCCCCGGGTGGTCCAGCTAACAAAGCTTCCTGTCATAAAGCTATCGCTCAGTACAAGGCAAGTGTATTGTGAATGCCAGGTTCAAAACAGTTCATTGAAAACCTCTTGGTTAGGTAATTAAAGCAGGCCAAGCTTTGGGAAATCCTCCAGGAGGGAGCTCATTTTGAGAACAGCTTTCCAATTCACATGTTTCCTAAGCTAAGGGTAAGCTTAGTTCAGATGAATAACACAAGCACGGGTACACACACAGACACACACACCATGAAGCGTAGGATTAAAAAGTAGAATTGAGGTCAGGGCAAGACCACAGCAGAAGTGAATTGGCTTCAAGAAAACTAGATATTTGGTCTCCCAAACCATCTGTTTATAGGATTGTTTTTTGCTTGATCGCCCCCCTACTTGCCATGTCCAGATTCAATCTATATTAGAAAGATTGCAGGTGAAGTTGCCAGCCTACCAGCCACACAGCTCACCTTTTTTTCTTCTTTGGGCAAACACCAAAAACAACTTATATGTGGTTCAAATGAATGAAAGGTAAGTAGAAGTCTATGTCCTGCAGGGCTGAAAACAAAACAAAACAAAATAAAATGTAGTCGTTGTTCCTCCACAATGCACATACATCTACCATCGGTCCAACACACTGTCCTTTGCCTTAAGTCAGGTGATCAGAAGGGATCATTTTTCAAGTTCCTTTCCAATTTTATTATTTGATGTGTTTGTCAAGTGAGTTTTACTTTCCTCGGTTTGTAGAAATTGCCTTCATGGTACTTGTATCAGTCTTTTGTCATTCTGCTATAACAGAGTACCACACACTTAGTGGCTTAAGACAACATGAATTTGTTCTCTTAGAGTTCTGGAGGTCAGAAGTATAAAATAATTTTACTAGCCCAAAGTTAAGATGTTGGGGGTACTGGTGCTTTCTGGAGGCTCTGAAGGAAAAATCTCTTTCCTTCCTTGCTTTTTCAGCTTCTTGTGACCACCTACATTGGTTGGTTCATGTCCCCATTCTCCATCTTCAAAGTACATCACTTTCTCCTCTGGCTCTGACTTGTCCTGCATCCCTCTTATAAGGAGGACTATGATTACAGTGGGCCCACCTGGATAACCCACAATTATCCCCTAAATGAAGTGTTAATATAATCATATCTGCAAAGTTCTTTTTGCCATGTAAGTCAACATTCACAGGTTCCAGGGATTAGGACATGGACATATTCAGAGTGCCACCATTCTGCCTGCCACTGTTCTTCAGAAAGCTGGGTTCATGTCATTCTATGACATGTTCTATGCTTTCAATCTTTAGGACGGCCTGCATGTACTAAATACTGCTGGGAATTGTAATATCTTTAAGATAATATGGCATAGTTTATGCCCTTGAAGAGCTCTAATCAAGTTGAGGAGACATACTCATCAGCCAGTTAGAGATGTATTTTTTTAAGATTTTATTTATTTATTTATTTACTTACTTACTTACTGAGAGGGAGTGTATAGGCAAGGAGCAGAGGGAGAGGGACAAGCAAACTTGGAGCTGAGCATGGAGTCCAATGAGGGACTCCAGCTCAAGACACTGAAATCATGACCTGAGTTAAAATCAAGAGTCAGTTGCTCATCGGACCGAGTCACCCAGATGCCCCATGAGATGTGTTAATAATAAGTGGGAGTGATACACAATGTGATTGAGCACGCACTGTATGTTGGATGCTGTGTAAGATGCTGGATATGAAAAGATGAATGAATTATCGTCTCTACCCTCAACCCCCAGAGTAGAGAGACCGGCAGAAGAGAAAAGTCTATATTTACAGAGAAAGACTGCAGTTTTACACCCACAAATTTTCTTATAGGTTGGCTTAGTATGATGGACAAAAACAATGGATTGGCATAGTCCCAGAGTGTAGGCTTTTCCAGTGACTTTGCAGAAAGTAGCTGTATATCCTTCGAAAGATCAGTTTGCCTGTCTGATTTGCTCTGGGGTTTAGCAACTTGCTGGTTTTGTTAGACTGTGAATTTTCTGAATACCTTTCAGAATTTTGATGAAAAACTGTTGTCAGGCCCAAATTGATGGGAAACACAACCCTAGAAATGGAGAAGCTAAAAGAAAAGATTCCAGATTATTCCAAAACTAAGAATAAAAAAATAAAGGAAGACAACAGGAATTGTTACGGAGACACTGAGGTAGTAAAGAACAGGGCAGATTCATAAAGATTGAGCATTGCCTGTCCACCCATGATAGAACTTGCTTTTCTGGAATGACCAGTGTATGTCCAGTTTGGCTTTGCTTGGCTATGGCCATAAGGCACAGACTTAACTCTATAAACTTAGCACTCCTGCTTGTTGACATAGCTAAAGCATTTAAGAGGCTATTTGTTCCCTGGGGATCAAAGTTAACTCCTGCCTGAAAGCTGGGACTTCCTGGCATGGGGCACAAAGTTTTCTGGCTAAAGCCTGAATATTCCTGATTATTGACAAGAAAAATATTTTCATTCACGCATTTAAATTTATTTTTAAAACAATCTCCTAACAGTGGAGGGGGGAGGGCTGTGAAAAAATTTATCTTGATCTATTTTGATGTGAAAAGGAATCTCTGTATGCAGTGCTTATTCTATAGTGTAACGTGGTTCACTTTCCAATAGCCTAACTTTAAAATGTACCCAGGGCCCTTTTGACTCTGAGTTGGGGGTGAATATCAATGGAAAAAAGAGGCCCTGAAAGTAAAAAGGAAAATCCTTTCTTACAAACAGCCTGAGGCTTTCCCCCTGGAGGGAAAGGCAAAGCTGGACCCTTCGAGTCTTACATTCTGAGTTTTGAAAAGCTGCTGTTGTTGGTGGGTAGCATTAATGTGCTTCTGGAGAAAAATAAACAGCTTTCCACTGAGCTGTTGGTATTTATGGAAAAGGTGAAGTGGGATTCCTTTTAGCCTCCAGAGTGAAAGGATAAAAAAAAAAAAATGTGTGCATTTGAAGGAAATGGTATCATTTATAAATGATGTGCTCAGGAAGTTTCTGAGGCGGCCAACAGAACTGGTGTGTCAGCTCACAGATTTTATTTTTACCACAGTCGTAGAAATTAAGAAAGTACAGATTTTACTGGAAAAATAAATAAAAATTAAATGGCTGTGGCTGACCTGGGAGCACCGTCTTTCCCTATTCATCTCCTGGGAACAGGCTATAGGCATTTGGTGAGGTACAAACACAAAGCTGCACAGTTTCTAGTGTGAAGAAATGTGGAATAAATCCGTGGGTAGTTTGTTGGTTTCCTCCAATGACGATTGCAAACCTGGAACTGACAAACCTGAAACACAAGGCCATTTTTTGTTCCAGTAGAGTTGGGGTCTGTTTAAAAGCACTGCCTTGGAGTACAATAAATTCCCCTACTTTCCCTAATGGATTTATTCTCTTAAGTTCTTTATGTAAGAAACGCTCTGCCATTTGAACCAATGACATGAAACTGTTGAAAAGAAGATTTATTCACTTCACAGGTTAATTCATGAAAGTGTGGGTCTAATTGTTGCATTTGGCAAGAGGAACTACAACATTTGAACAGTGCTACTCATTTCCTTTTTAACAGCGGCTTGAAATAGATTTATATTTTGCAGCTCCACTTTTCATTTCATGGGATTTACACCCTGTTCCTAGAGCAATCAACAGCCTGTGATTGATGGCGATACCAATTAATTCAAGTGGTCTTTTCCCACGAGTTTATAGAATTTGCCATTACTGCTCACACAATTTACTTTTATGCTTCAGACTTTTCTCCATCTTTTCTTCCGTAGACTTATCCTGAGGTGTTTCTAGGACTAAGCACCTACATGTAGAACTCCTGGCTAACATTAGATAGTTCATAAAATTGACATTGCCTGCTTATGTATGCTAAAAAGATATTCTATGTCAATATTCCTATATGCAACTATCTTAAAATTCCTAGAGACACATAAAGGTTTTAAATGGGCACCATTTAGGGGCGCCTGGGTGGCTTAGTGGGTTAAGCCTCTGCCTTTAGCTCAGGTCATGATCCTAGGGTCCTGGGATGGAGCCCCACATCGGGCTCTCTACTCAGTGAGGAGCCTGCTTCCCCCTCTCTCTTTCTACCTGCCTCTCTGCCTACTTGTGATCTCTGCCTGTCAAATAAGTAAATAAAATCTTTAAAAATAAATAAATAGATAGATAGATAGATAAATAAATAGGCACCTTTTAGAATTTCTGTCCTAGATGACAAAGTTCTGTCTACATCAACAAATACTTACTGGTATGTAAGTGCCATGAGACCGTTCACATGTTTATAGTGATTTTTACCATTTGCAGAGCACTTTTTTTTTTTATCCATTGTGTCATTTGATTCTAACAACAACCCCAGGAATTGGAAAGCGCAATATTATTATCCCCATTCTATCCATGGAAAAAGATAGAGGTTAAATGTCTTGCCAAAGATTGCACAACTAATTACCAGCAGAACCAGATCTTCTGGCTTCCAGGACAGAGCCCTCCCACTCCACCGGGGGGTACAGATTCTATCCTGAGGAACCTCCATTGAGACCACGTAAAACTTTCCATTGCAGGGGAGCAAAACTGCAGATGTGCCACACCCCAGTCTGAATTCCCTCAGAAAGAACAAGTGTCTTGCTTTTAGCTGTTTTATATGTTGAGAAACTGGATACATTTTTATTTGAGCAAGATTTATGGCAAGAGAAAGAAAGAAGAAAGTGGAAAACCACTGCAGTTGCCCTGTGTACAACACCACCTTAACATGATTAGAAAATACTGGCACAGTGAAAATGTTAGTTCAGTCATGTTTCTCTAGTACCAGTAGCTGACTTAATCAATTTCAGAGACAAAGGCCAATTATAACAACAACAACAAAAAAATCATAGGTGTCATTCTTAAAACATTAAAAACCTGGTTATCTGTTAAGAGCATATTAGAGGATACCTGGGTGGTTGAGTCGGTTAAGTGTCTGACTTTGGTTCAGGTCATGATCTCAGGGTCTTGGGATCAAGTTCCATGATCGATCAGCGAGGAGTCTGCATCTCCAACGCCCTCTGCCCTCCTCCCACCTGTGTGTGTCTATGCGGCTGTGTGTGAGTGTGGGAGTGTGTATGCATGCATGCATGTGCATCTTTTAAAAATCTCATAATTTTTACACTATAAGTGGACCTTCCAAACACCTGTCAATTAATAATAGCAAAATAGTTATTTAGATGAATACAGAGATCTGGCAATAGATGTGAGTCATATTGGCTTAAGGGAAGGAGAACATGGTAGACCTTCACTGTTGTCTTCTTCAGGGTACCATGCTGGCCATTTATCACCCAGGCCAGTGTTGTGTCTCTTCAAAAGGTTGTCAATATCCTAGAGCCGTTGAATAGTTTGCCTTTCTTTCTCCAAGAGAAATTTTCTGTGATGCACATTAAATCAGTGGGTCAATTAGATTTAAAGGGATAATACATATGCGGGGTCCTGTCTAGTCATGAAGGAGGAAAGATATGAGTCTGGGGCTGCTGGTGGTCCTCTGCCTCACACAGGCAGAGAGCGTCTCTTCAGGAAGAGAGAATGAAGCCTGAGCAAAGACAGCCTAGCCTGATGGTTTCCTCCCCCCCAGTTCCTGTTTCTAATGTTCCCAGAGCAGCCCTGGCTTCTGTAGACCTTCCCATTATTTTGTGATTCTTCTAATAAAAGCCTTCTTTTATCCCCAACTCGTTTAAGTTGGTTTCCCATCAGCTGTGCCAAAGAAAAAGCCTTGACCGACACAGCAGTGGTTCAGAGTGGTGGAAAGGGCTAAGAGCTTAAAACAAACAGCTCTGCTCTTGCATCACAACTACCCCAACCATGCAAACTCAGGCATTATTGACGGCCTCAAAGCTTCAGTTTCTTCTATGTTACGTGCTAATATTAATACTACTTCTGTCATGGAGTAATGGTGATGACTCAGTGGAAGTATGTGTATGAAAGTACCCAGCCATTCTTCCCTAGTGCAATCGTCAATAGTTAGGAATGTTTCCAAGCCCCCAATATATTATCCATTCATTCCCTCATTCATTCATTCGTTCATTCATTCAACACTTATGTATTAGTCAGATGCCAACTATTGGCCTAGCATTATACCTAGCAGCAAGGTAAGAATGTTAGAAAAGAGGAAGAAGAAGGAGGAGGAGAAAAAGAAAAAAATGTAGGGTTTTTTATTTCAAGAAGTTTGTGGTTCAGTTGGAGAAACATGCAAATTATGGGGTAGATTGGTGTCACAAAAGCTTTGGGCATAAGGAGTGACATCAACATGATGACCTAGATTGTTCCTGACTTCATTCCTCCTCATAAGAACAACTAACAACCATTCAAGAATGAGACACCACTGAGAGAATCCTACAACACAAGGGCAAGGCTGAAGCACCCCACAGCACCACAGTGACAAAGACTGCATTAGAAGGGTAGGAGAAGCAGCCCTATGCTGACTGCGGTTGTCCCTTCTCCGGGCCAGCAGGCATATTCAGAAAGGTCTCCCCTGAGCCTCTGGCTTCTCCATGGGAAAAGAGGATCCCGAAGAGACCACTGGCACTGTCAAAACATTGTGGGTTGCTTCACCAGAGCCTCCACTTTGCTCTTGTCCTACAGGAATTAATGGGGTTCTGTGGGCTTCAGCCACTGGGGGTGTGACTATGATGGGGAAGGAGACAGGGGTTTGCAACAACCAGAATATGAATCTTGGCAGACCATGCTCATACCTGCAGTGCCCAAGGAGTACCCCAACCAGCATCTTTGCTTATCTACAGAACCAAGTCAGGGGCAAATTCCGATCAAAGAACTCAATGGAGTGCAGATCTGCCTGATGTGGATCCTTAAACATGGAGATTTGGCAGTCTGAGAGCCCAATTTGCCCACACCCAGGCAAGGAGCTGAATCATAGCCCCATCTGCTGCAGAGAGTGCCTTTCAGCTCCATTTGAGCAGAAGAGCTGGTGATGACTCCTGGGACTTGTTTAGCCCAGTAGCACTCAAGCTGAGAGGCGGTCAGAGCTAGTATTTTGCAGAGCAAAGCTATTGGCCCTGCTTGGTCAGAGAAATTGGGGTGCAGGTTGGGTTGAGTCAAAATAACGAAGACCTTTACCAGTTTTAGAGCTGCTTCTCCTGCTACACTAGGGCAGGAAATCTACTTCATAACCTCCCCTCCCCATCACTGAATATAGCCTTTAGCCCATCCAACTAGGAAACCTAACCAGAGTCCGCAGGAAGCTGTGTACCCATTCAACAGCCCTATAGAGAATGGCACTGGAATAGAGAACACAGCCTGTGATTTCCCCTGCCTGCAGAGCAAAACCACAAGGGAAGATCCTATAGTAAATACAAAATAGGATATGATAAATAAGTCAAAGCATACTATTTACCAAAAAACATCAAAACAAAACAAACAAGCAAACAAAAAACAACATGATAAGAAAAAAGGAAAATGGGTCTACAAAACATCAGAAAACAATTAACAAAATACCAATAGTAAGTCCTTACTTATCAATAATTACCTTAAATGTAAGTGGGTTAATTTCTCAAACTAAAAGACCGTACTTAGTATTCCTTACTTAGTATTCACTAAAATCTATGAGATACATGCTATCATTCTTATTTCACAGATCAGGAAACAGCCTCAGAGGTTAACTAGGTCTGCCTGGCACCAAAACCATGCTCTTAACTTTCTAATTTCTTTTCTCCAACAAATGTGTGGATGGAGTAGAATAAAAGCTACTAAAAATGTTCTTAGAAATATGTTTAATTTCTGCTCTTAAGCAAGTATTTATGTATATCAATCACATACTATTTCTTTAGATAAAAATTGCTTTATAACCAGCTGATATTGTTCTCTTCTTAGTTCAAACTTCATGAAATTTGACCCTGATTAGACAGAAGGAACCCTAGGAGCATTCACACCAAAGCACCTCCATCCTATACACACACATAAAAGTTCTGCCCAAGGGCTATTAGAGAAAATCTGAAAAAATAATTTTGTACTTAGCATACATCTGTCCCTTAAAAAATTACTCTTGCACACATAAAAATACAACTTCCTCGTATAGTCCTTTAAACAATATGTTTTTATTTGCATTTCCCTATAACAAGTATTTTTAATGTAAGGCATTTTTAGAAAGGAAGAACTGGAGAGAAACTTAGAACAGCAAATAAAAACCAATAAATATGACCTGCACAAACTCCTGATTCCCTAGGGACTATAGTCATTTTGAGTTAAACAGAACTCAAGTGTGCCATTTGACACTAAAATTTTCATTCAAAAGGACCAAGAACCTAAAGTTTTAGAGGCACCCATGTGGCTCAGGTGGTTAAGTCTCTGATTCTTGATTTTGGTTGCCTCTTTCAAATAGTCAATATCTCATCTTCCATCCTTGCTCTCCACTTATGACTTTTGCTCCTTCCTTAACTCTTAAAATAGAAGTTGTGCAGGGGCTCCTGGGTGGCTCAGTGGGTTAAGCCGCTACCTTTGGCTCAGGTCATGATCCCAGTATCCTGGGATCGAGCCCCACATTGGGCTCTCTGCTCAGCAGGGAGCCTGCTTCCCTCTCTCTCTCTCTCTCTGCCTGCCTCTCCGTCTACTTGTGGTTTCTCTTTGTCAAATAAATAAAATCTAAAAAAAAAAAAAAGAAAATAGGAGTTGTGCAAAGACAATTTCCACAAACTCTCCATCTTTCACCTGTCTACACCTGGGACTATCTACTCTGCCTTGCCTTCTAGATAAGTGGCTCTATTTTTCTATTTATTGCCAAGCCCTCTACTTTTGTACAAGATTCCATTCTCTGCCACTTTAGTACCCCTTTTCTCTGCTTCGTCAGTTTTTCCCTCTCTACTGGATTATTCCCATTAGGAAAAAAAATCTCCCACCTTAAACCTTATCCTTCCCTTGATCCCAGTTTCCCATCCAATCTATTGACATGTCAATACTCCCTTTATAAAATCCCTCAAAAAAGTTGTCTCATTTCTTTTCACCCATTCTTTTCAAAATTCACTCTAGTGAGGAATTTACTCCCAATCACTGCACTAAATCATTTGCAGAGTCACCAATGACCTCCCTGCCAACTGAGAAGCCCAAAAGTCAATTCTCAGGCCTTATTTTATTTGAACTACTAGCATTATTTGACACAGTTGATACTTCCTTTTCTTCCATTCATTGTCTTTGCTTGATTTCCAGGACACACACTCTCTTGGATGACCGTCATTACCCTAAACACTCCTTTAAGTCTCCTTTACTGGCTTATCCTCATTTCATAATATCTAAAAGTTGGAGTTGGACTATCTCATAGCTTGATTCACAGACCTCTCCTCTTTTCTAAACACTTGTTTATATCATCAAATCTCGTCACTTCAAAAACCATCTATACACTGCTATTGACCTCAGATGTGCATTTCTAATCCTAATCTCTCCTTTAAAATCCAGATTCATATCTGCTCACTCAAAAATGGGCATCTCAAATTTAACATGCCTAAAGTAAGTTCCTGTCTTTGTTTCTCATACCATGACTAATTTCTCTCTCTCTCTCTCTTTTTTTTCCTAATTGTGACGGTATACTTCGAATTACTCAGGCCAAAACCCTCCTTTTTATTCACAGTTGTTTCATTGTCAAGAACAGTGCCTAGCACAGAGCAGATGTTTCTTGAATGACTGCATGGGTAGCCCTAATAAAAATACAAATTCTAGAGCTGACACATTTGAACATCAAAAACATTATGCTGAGCTACAGAAACCAGACGCAAATGAGTACATACTGTATGAATCCATCTATATAAAACATCAGAAAAGACAAAGCTAATCTATAATGACAGAAAACAAATTGGTGGATGCCAGAGGTTGGGGATGGGTGAGAAAATTGACTGGGAAGGGATACAAGAGAACTTTTAGGGTTGTTGAAAATGCTTTTTATCTTGGTGTGCTGGTAGTTGCACAGATATATACATTTGTCAAAACCTTTTGAATTTTACACTTAAAATGGCACATTTTATTGTATGTAATTATACATCAGTAAATTTGATTTTCTATACTTATATTTATAAAAATACAAATTCTGTAGTTTGGACCATATGTCATCAGGGCAAATAAGAGAATGCCAGAAATATGGAGTCTATTTATGTCTTTGGGGTAATAAGATTCACAGTGATTTCAAGTGAAAAACAAATAAATCTTTCCCATAGTTTGGTGCAACAAACATGGTATTTAGGGAGCACCACATAAATTATCTTTCCCTCGTTGACAATGTAAGGAATGTGTTATATCTTTAGGACATAATAGCTGAACGTGTCATTGCACAGGTGTAGTTCTTCAAGTTTTTTTTTTTTCTTTCAGCAAGATTCATTCATTTCTCTTTCTTACTTCATAGGATGTGTAACTAAATGTCTATTAAAATAAAGCCTTCATGGGACGAAGTGCATCTCTAGGAATGTGGAGCCAGTACAGTGCCCTGAAGATCACTCCATGTCCTGATAGGAAATTCAAAATGGGAATTTAGTACAGAAAACCAGCACTAGTCAACCACTGTAAATAGAAATCTTAACTATTTCAGAGTATTTGAGAAAATACACCTTTTAAAATAAAGAGTTTTTGCAGACTATGCTCACAAAATACATTTCTGATAAATTTCATTAGGTAGATCCAAAATACATATATTTGTATACATTACACAGAAACAAATTTAGCAAATAATATACAGAGACTAAATAAGGAAAATGACAAAATATTTTCATGGGACTTAAAAAGAGAATAATTGATGGAGACAATGTGACTTCTGAATGGGCCTATTCTCGGGGTGCCTGGATGTCTCAGCCAGTTAGGTGTCTGATTGTTGCTACTCTCGATTTCAGCTCAGGTAATGATCTTAACGTTGTGAGATTGAGCCCTGCTAGGATTCTGTGCTCGGCAGGCAGTCTGCTTGAGATACTCTCTCTCCTTCTCCTTCTGCCCCCTTCCCACCCACCTCCTCAAATAAATAAATAAATCTATAAAAATAAATAAAAATAAAATGCCTATTCTTCCTATATTTCTTCTATACAGGAAAGAATTGTTACAGCAAAACAGCAAAGGGCCTAAATGAATCTCTAGAGAATTACACTAAGTGAAAAAAAGCCAATCCAAAAAAGTCACATACTATATGATTGCATTTATATAACATTCTTGAAATGACAAAATTATAGAAACAGAGGACAGATGAATGGTTGAAAAGGGTTGAGGAAGTGGATGGGACCTGAAGGGAAGTGGGTGTGGCTATGAAGGACCAATAGCCAACAACAGGGAGTCTGGTGGTGGTATAAATAAATGTCCTATATCCTAATTATATCAATATCAGTGTCCTGATTGGTATCGTATTATAATTTTGCAAGATGTTCGCCACTGGGGGGAACTTGCTCTATTTATCTCAACAGCATGTGCATCTACAGTTATCTTAAAATTGAAAGTTTAATCTTGAAAAATTGGATCAATCTCTTAACCGTTTAAGAAAAAATCAAGCTATTCCCCTATTTCATTTTTGACATCAAAACTAATTCCAGAATGAAGAGTTAAATATAAAAACAGCTCATAGCTACCATTTATTGAGCAAATACAATGTGTCAGGTATATTGATCTATATTCTTGCTTCATCCATCCATCCAAACTCGTAAGAGAAGTTTACTGTTACCAGAGAAAAATGAGGTTTTCCCAGATTTATACATTAAAAATATTTACAAATGAAAGAGAAATGTACAACAATGTGTTAGCTCTGATTTGGATGAATATGATTCTAAGTATTTTAATTTCTTTCTTCTGTAACTATTTATATGTACTGGGTTGTCTGTACTGAACATATTTTATGTCTTTAAAAATTTTTTGAGGTTGGGCAAAGATAACAAAATACAGAGTTTTTGTCAAGGCCAAAGACTACTTTAGTAAGGAGGTATGGCTCTCACAGCACAACACAAAAACCCCAGCTTAGCATAAACTATGTTTTAATAATTGCATCTAATTGCAAGGAATTGTTGAGACTTAATATGTTTAAAGATGTTTTTAAAAATATCAAGTACCAATTACAAAGGAGAAACTTGGCAACAGAAGTGACTGAATGGAAGAGACACACCTTTTTTTGAAGGGTGGAGCTTGTAATTCTAATTACCTTTGTTCTCATAGCTGCCCAGTTGCAGGAAGAGAGACAGGCAGTCCTGAGGCCAGTCAGTCAACCACCATCTTCTAGGCAAGGGCAACCGGTGCCTGGACTTGGTGACAGCACTGGGGATGGGAAGGAAGGGACAGAGATCAAAAAAGCTAGGAAGGAAGTGGGTAAGGCTAGATGATTCATTAACAAGAAAGAAGAATGGGCACAGAAAAGCCAAAGTGTGATGTAATAGAAAAAAGAACACTAGTGATAGTCTTGGTTTTGCCATGACCCAGATATGAGCCTCGGGACAATCATTTTAAGAGACAACATTCTCTTGGCTTCGTTTTCCACATACCTGCAATGAATGGGTTGGTCTGAAATTTCTCAGATTTCTCCCAGATCTAACATTTTGAAGCTGGGTTTCCAGGAGGGTAACAGTAACCTTAATAGACATTTCGGGAAAGAATCTGATCCCAAAGGCTCAGATTTAGATTCTGACCTTGTTGTGTGACCTTGGACAAATTACTTAACTCCTCTCTTGCATCAGTTTCCTTTGTAAAATGGGAATAATAATAACATTTCCTATCTCACAGGATTGTCCCACATAAACCTATAGGGAAGTTCCTGGCACAGCCTAAGTCCCAACAGATAGGAGCATTAACAGCAAGGCCATCCATCCTTAGTGATCACAACTATACCTCATGGTCCTAGCACACAGACACATAGACCAAAACTTTTGTCAGAGCATTCAACTTGTGGTACCTAATATAATAATATGTTTCTGGAGGAAAGGTCAGATGTTTATGGGAATAGGGCACGTAGGTATCTAGGATTCGGATAGCTGAGTCAGGAAACTTGAAGAGTTATAGGCTTCAGATCCTATTTCCTAAAAGTGAGTGCTGGTTGTCACGTCCACTCTTCCTAGCCCGGAACCATCACATCCTAATATTTGTCATAGGTATTACCCTAAAGAAACAGAACATAAAGATCTGAGTCATTTTGAAAAAAATAAGTGTTGATCCAGTAGCTGTAACTGTCAGAAACAAACGGCTCTGAGAACAACGGATGCATATGCACCAGATGGAGAGAGCGAGCGGCTGACCTCCTGGGCCTCTGCCCTATTGCCTTCACTTGCTGGAAAGTGCTCGAAGCGACAACAGGAAGAGATGCAAATTTATATGCGCACCTGGATTCCCTCCTTGCCCTCCCCAAGCCAGCCCTCACCTGAATCTCATTAGAGAGAGCGGGGACAGGTCACGAAATGTTTGTCAACTAAAAAAAAAAAAAAAAGAAGAAAAAAGAAAGAATGAAAGAAAGAAAAAGCAAAAATCACTAACTCATTTGTGGGAGGAAAACCAAGTACAGGAGGGCAGAGCAGTGGGGGAGAGGGTACCAGCGAGGAAATGGAGTTTAGTGCAAATGTCTTGATATTAAAATCAGAGAATAATCTATACCCAATAGGGAAATTTTTATTATTTAAAATTTACTTATTTAAATATTATTATTTAAAATTCAATAATTTTGTAAATTTTTGTAAAATTCATTATCGGGAGGCCAACTTTTGATTTTAGCTGAAACAAGGCATCAGGCCCTCTAAGCTCCACACAGAACGGCGCTAAGGGTACTTTCCAGTCTCTGCTCAGGCTAATTATCTTGAAGTTCCCCTCAACTTACTTTAATGGCCCCCAAAATTGCAGGTTTGGAAAATTTCTGTAAGAAAAAGAAAAGAGAGGCAGTTACATAATTCCGGTTTTTTGTTTCCCTCTTTAGTGGCAAAGAGTATTTTTGTGCTATCACTGCTTTTTAAAATGTTTTCATCGTTCTTGAAAATTATATAGCGAATAGGCAGAGTGGTTACATCAAACCTTAGCGTCTCTCATTAAAACGCTTGATAAATGAAAAAACTGACTTAGTGTTTGTGTCCTCTGACTACCCAAAACACAGAGTAGCTTCCACTCAGGAGGTAAAACCCAGCCATCATGAGCAGGCCGCCGTGAACACTAGCTCTGAGAAACACACCGAAATTTCTTACCAGCTCTCTTGTTCTGTACTAATGTTAGCAGAGATGATCTGTAGCCTTGTTTTTTTTTTTTTTTTTTCATTGCTCACAAGCAAAGGTGTCCAGAGGAGGGTGGGTGTTGGAGAGTCACTGCACTTTGCTCTTGAGTTCAGTAATTTCAAAGGTGGCCTCCAGCCCTTCCAGTAATTTTAAAAGTGCCCATTGCCCTGTATTAAAATTCTTGTATTCTTAAGATACCTGGAGGTGTTTCTATTTCCAACTCTGAACTTGACCTGATGGTTGATAAAACTCAGTCTAAGACAGAGAACCCCAGGGATGGTCCCACCACAGCATTACACAACGAATTAAAGTTTTCTGATAGGTAAAAATACATATTAGAATCGGTTATTGGGCCACCTTACTTTTTCTAAGTTGGGCTGTTTTGTTTTTTGTTTTTTTTTTTTCAAAGATTTTGTTTATTTATTTGACAGAGATTACAAGTAGTCAGAGAGGCAGGCAGGGGGAGGGGGAAGCGGGCTCCCCACCAAGCAGAGAGGCCCATGCCGGGCTTAATCTCAGGACCTTGAGATCATGACCTAAGCAGAAGACAGAGGCTTAACCCACTGAGCCATCCAGGCGCCCCTCTAAGTTGGGTTTTTAAAAAACATTTATTTATTTGAGGGAGAGGGCTCCAGCGTGCTTGCGCATGCGCATGGGGCAGGGGCAGAGGGAGATGGAGAGAGAGAAGCTCAAGTAAATTCCTGGCTGAGCATGGAGCCAGACAAGGGGCTGCATCCCACCAGCCTGAAATCATGACCTGAGCTGAAATCAAGAGTATGGATACTTACCTGACTGAGCCCTCGCCCTCCCCTTCCCCTCGCATCCCTAAACTGAGTTATTTTTGTTTACGTTTCTATTATTCCTATTTTCCTAAGTATTGACAAATCAGTGAAATAAACACAAACAGCACAGTCAGGAATTCTTAGCTCTAAAAATGGAATTTTTCTTTATGCTCACTTTTTTGTTTACTAAATAATTGAAAGGAGATGATATTTGTGAATCTTGGTAAGAATGGGGAGATATTTGACTAAGAGCTATAATGTCAATGATCAGGTATTTCCTGATCATGAATAACTTGCCTGGACTTTACAGAACACAATATGTTGTCACTTCTCTGTTACTGTGTTAGTTTCAAACATGAGAAAATTGAGACTCAAAAAATTTTAGTCAAGATAAACAGCAAGCGGTCAAGTAAGGACTCAAACCTGGATACTCTGGGTCCAGAGCATGCCCTATGGTAGAGCAGCTCTCGGTCCATATTATCCTTCTTTACTGTACTTTAGAGATGAAGCCAAAAAAATTGTAGGTAGCATTATGTATAATGTGTGTGTATGTGTGTAAATATAATAAATACATATTTAAAATATTATGTATATGCATATGTGTGTGTGTTTGCATGTGTGTTTCTTGACTAACCTCTGTCATTTTGTCAAATCCTGACCTTCACCTTTGGAAATTGCAAGGAGAGAATGGCATATTGGGGCTCAATCCTCCAATTCTCTTTTCTATTTTTATATTATGCGTATAAATTGAGTCACTTTAAGCCTGAGCTCACCTGACGGTCCTCTTTACAGATCTCTCCCCTTTTTGAAACATCAGTTTTTTTTCTCTTTCTCTTCTTCTTTATCCCTCACTGCGTCATTGTTTTTTGGTATCACATTGTATCAAAAGACTTCCTGAAATAGTGCAAGTAAATTCTCTCTTTCTTTGATTTACCTCAAATCTCTTGAAGGGCTTCCATTTTCTGTATGGCATCGTCATCCTTAATCACTTGGAGGCTCTTCTGATACAGCCTTATGTGATTTGGGTATGGTTTTTTGTTGTTGTTCTTGTTGTTGTTTTTGTTTTTCTTTTACCTTCCTGCTTTATTGTATTTGCAGGCTTAGTACAGGTGTAACTATAACCAAAGCAGCTGGAAACAGAGCCAGAGGTGGGCGTGGTGAAGCAGATTCTGAAACTGGGTGTACCTCATGCTTGAAAGTGATTGATCGGCAACAAAATGGTAACTCTTGTTCCTTCATTTCTCTTCTGTTACTTGAGTGAGTTCGCTAAGGAAGGCCAGCTATGGGGGTTGTGTTCTGTTGTTTCAACTTTCTACATGTGTTTAAAAAAAAAAGATTAAAGAAGACAATTTAGGTGATACAGATGAACTTTATTTACATTCCAAGAAGCAGACAGTCTCCTTTCTAAGAACTGCAAAATGGGGCAGAAGCTTTTATAGGATAAAGAATCAAGAACAAGGAAGAGAAAAAGAAGAAAGATCCATTTTGCTGGAGCTACACAGTCAACCTTGTTTGGGGTGAGAAGGCGCAGGGTTGGCTGGATGCATGGGGACTGGCTGACTATACTTTGTTTCTGGTTAAGCTGAGCATTTACAGGGACAGGAAAGTTATCTAAGTTTTTTGTCTCTT
Source organism: Mustela nigripes (assembly GCF_022355385.1). Lineage (NCBI taxonomy): Eukaryota > Metazoa > Chordata > Mammalia > Carnivora > Mustelidae > Mustela > Mustela nigripes. The sequence continues at coordinate 124,001,875 of NC_081561.1, read as the reverse complement.
CTCATGGCAGCCTGGGCAGGAGTTCAGCCTCCTGAACAGGTGTTTCTAGGCTCCAGCTGAACCTAGAAAACTATTTTAACACATGTGATTAAAAAAAAAAAATCATTAAATAGCGTACTGTAATGTCTTTAACCAAGTGGCAGTCCCGTAAAGCAGTGTGAGAGGCATTTACATCTACCAGTATTAGATTCTGTTCCATGTGTGTCTTACCTTTCCATCTCCCACCCAGTTCGAGCGTGAGAAAAGATTAAAAAAAAAAAAAGTGCTGTCAAAAAGCCAGTTGGCAAGTCAGAAGCATGCAAACCAGGGAGGAATAGCAGATAGATTAGATGATGGGATCTGGACCAGAAACACCGCAATAGGCTTGAACTATGGACAAGAAACAATAAGAAAAAAAAAAAAAAAAAAAAGAGTGATTCAAGTAAAGACCTGCATCCACACACAATAAAGCAGCTACTAAGGGTGGAGGAGATTAACATTCACTGAGTATCTTCCTGGGACTCTGCCGCCTCCAATGTGCTTTTCCTTGGGTTATCTCGTAAATTATAGAAAACTCACACCCTTGGAGTGTGGTTTTTACTTAGTGGGGTAAGGTAATGCAAAGTTAAGGAGCACAGAGGCTGGCTAAACCTAGTATATTTGAATTCACATTATGAGTAGGCACATTATTTGGGGGTTTTATTTTAAGTGTGAAGAATGGCAGGACTTTGGGGTTTCAGTGATTTCTGTACTGCTGAGGTGGTCATAGGTAGAATGGCATCTAGAGCTGATGAGAAGCACATTGTCTTCTCTGCCAAGACCACAGCAGGAGTCCTGCTTTGAATTCCAAAGACTACTCTGTAGGTGAAAGAAAGGCAAATAGGACCACCTTCAGAAGAGAAGAGAGTGGGGTACTAGTTCCAAAGTCACTATGAATCATGTATGGTCAACTTTATCTTTGGAAATTCCTTAATTTGATTTTATATTGCCGGCCGCTAGGCCATGTAAAGGACAAGAACCAAAAATTAACTCCTTCTGTTGCCCTGTGTATGTTGTCTATGAGTTCCCTTTCCGTGGTTCACTCTGAATCATTGGGGAATGGCAACTGTAAATTAGGGAGGGAAGGATAAAAGAATTTCTCCTAATACTTTTGTTGTTGTTGTTGTTAGGTGCAACACAGATGTCATTGAATTTCTCCAAATTAAATGAGCTTCTGGTACAACTCCGTGGCTACCAGGAGAATAAGGCAGGCTCAAAACCATGTCATGTAACTCAAAAAATTAGAGATACTGAGTCTTAGAGCAATATAATCATGGAAAACCCTGTAACTTACTTTAACATATTTGGAGGACTATCCAGTGAAAGAGGAATTAGAACAGAGATGGTCATTCTCAAACAACAATTACCAGTTGTTACCATGACTGTCTGGAGCTCTATATTGAAAAGAATGTGAGACAACATCCAAGGTCAATGAGAAGGAATTGTACTTGACAGTGATGTCCATCCAACGCTTGAAAGAAAGCCAGTGCCCAGGTGTTGCATGTGATGGAAACAGAATGCCTATAGTTGACATAGAATGAGAACTTGAAATTCTTGGAGAATTCTTGAAGAACTTGGAATTCACATGAGGTTGGGAATGCTGTTTTCTGTCATTACACTGAGAAGTCTAACAAGTCAGTCTGGAAAGAGAGAATGGGAGAGAGAAGAATAGAGCATATTTTCAGAGATAAGAAAACTTACCACTCTTAAGAGTCTCCTCCCTCACTCCTGGTAAGTTTCCACTTATCATTCATTCCCTCATAAAGAAATCAGTGCATGTTTGCAGTAAATTTCCCTTTTTGGCTTTTGCTAATCATGTAGGTTTCTGGCTTTTGCAATCAAACACTCCCTACAGGCTTATGTCTCAGTGGGGGCATATTTCCATCCCATTTAATTCAATTGAACCAATGTTTATTGAATGCCTGCTATGCTCCTTGTGTTCAATAATTTGGGTCAAGTTATGAGCCTGGCCTATGACTGGAATCTAAGAAAGATTCAAAGGGAAGAGCAGTCATAGATTATGATGAAACATAAATAAATTAAACAAGACAGAAGATAATGAGAGTTCTTAGGTCTTCCCACCCAGGGTGTGTGTTCTGAGTTGTCTTTAAATTCTGTCCAGTTCATGCTAGTTGGCAAGAGGTATGGGGGGCAATGGCTGACACAGCCCTTTTTAAGTGCAAACCTGAGGGATGAGAGGAAATTTGACACAGGAATTAACAGCCAGCAATGGGGCTTTGTGAAGAATACAATCCAGTGAAGCCCTTCAATTATGCAAGATCTTTATAAAAAGAGTTATTCAGACACTACTGCCTTAAACTCTGAAGATAATAAACTTCACTTAAAGTCCTAAATGGATTCACCGTCCAATGATGACTGAGATACAAATAGAGCTTTTCGCCCACAAAAACCATTACCAAGACACAGCTGATTAAAAAGTTAACCAAAATCCCTATCCCAAGTTAGAACCCTTAGCTCTAGGAAGAGCCTCATAAAATAATAAACATAAAAACAGTTTCTGTTTGTCTTCTGACTGCAAAATCCAGACCAAAGGAAACCCAATCCAAGTCAGAAGTCGGGAAGGAAACTCTTTTAATTGGCCATGAGCAACCAAACTTCCTCTTCAGTTAGCTGTGCTCCAGTAACTGACACCAGGAACAGTGCCACCACTGTCCCCAAATCAAATGTCTCCACTGCCACCCCCACCAGAAAACGGATTTGACAAAACTCCTCATGCTCCTTCCTCTGAATTGAAGTCATCGCACAGCGTTATCAGGTGAGTAGAGCCTGGGTAACATGCTCGGGCCCTCCCTATGAGAGATGCTAGAAAAACAAGCTACCGCCTTTACTCATGAGGTAGCAGGGCTCAAAGAGTGGGAAACTCTCCAAACTCGGGAATGTTGTGCAAAAGGTTCTAGTCAAGCAAAAACATGCCAGTGTCTCTCACATCACCCAGAGGATTTATTCCTCAGACCTCAAATTCAACCAGTTAATAACCTCGTTTGGTCAAAGTTTACCAGCCGTCCCCTGAGAATGATTCTCCCCTTCTTCTTCTTCTTCTTCTTTTGAAGATTTTATTTATCTGTTTATTTGAGAGAGCAGGAGAGATCGCAGAGAGAGAGGGAAAAGCAGACCCAGCCACCCCTCCTCTTCTTCTCCTTCGAACCCAGCTTCCCTGTTCTCAGGACAGTTCCTGACCACAGAGCCTAGGGGCTGGGTCTCGCTCACCTCAAGTCAAGTGGACACTGTCGACACCCTGCAAAGAAACTGCTTAGTACAACGGCAAATAAACCTTCTGGAATAAACCCTGAACAGTCACATGAGGTACTCCCAGCCATGACCAATACCTATAAAATGTTTCCTCAGAGTCTGGCAATATTCCGCAGATAAGTTTGTTTCTGACAATCGGCTACTCACGTACGCTACAATAGAAGGCTGATTATTTTTATTTCCACATAACTGTTGATCTTGGAACGTGGGATGCAATTGCTTACAATTAAGAAGGATCTGAAACGTCAGAAAACCTGGAACAGGGATGACCCGTGTCCATTTTGGTAATCCTTTTGGCAGAAGCAACAGGAGCATTTGTCATTTAATCTACTTCTGTATTTTAGGAAAATTGAGCCCTGAGTCAGTTACCCAGAAGATGCAAAGGAACTCGGCCTTGCGTGACAGATTCCACATGTTAGCAAAAACACTTTTCACTCCCAGAATCCCTGAGGAAATTAGGAAAGAAGGACATGGCTCAGTCTAGAAATTTTCCTCAATATGTATTAATTTAGTTTTTATCTTAAAACTCTATCTTCTCCTTTTTTGAGGGAAGACATTTAAATTAGGAGATTTATTTTCCCCCCCTGAGGCATGAATGTCCTTTAATTCAAAATTAGAGGAAGAGGCTCCATGAAGAACACTGAGGGCTTTGTGATGGCAACAGGAAAAGCCCAAGAAAAGAGAGAACCTTGCTGAAGGATCCATGCCTGAGAGGGAAGGGTGGGCTTTGGTGGGGGTGGGGGGAGGAAGACAAAGAGTGAAGAAGATGAAGGAGATCTGGAAGTGACTATTATTTCAAGAGATGGCCCCGATAAGCTTATTGTAGAGCATGGAGCACGGTCAGTGACCTTTAACTGGACTCAGGTTACGTTAGCTGTCAGTATTCAGTTGCCTCAGGAAGGTCCCAACCTTTTGAAAGATTCATACAAAGTAGAGCTCAACTGAAACTATGCCTAGGACGGCATTAGGGTTTTCACCTGTTGCGTCCAACATCCAAATAGTTACTTAGGGCCGCTCTGGCTTCCACTTGCTATGACAAGTAGGACGGGGTGGTCCCCAACTTAAGCATAACAGTGGTGGATACTCAAATAGAGACAGTGATTGTCTCAGGGGTGGGGAGGTAATGGAGGGGGAGAGAGAACGGGGATCTACGGGATGACTTTAATTTCACCGAGACGGTTTCTCTTTACATGAGTTGTGAGAGTAGTCCACAAAAATGTCATCTAGAATAGTTCTATTTTTAACAGTTTCTTCATTTTGTTTGGTTCCCCCAGAAGAGATGCCATCTCTTATATTTTAAATCTCCTTTAAAGAATCTAATTTTATAGTGCCATCCAGACCAAAAATATGTCAATTGAGTGAGGGAGGATATTTAATTGCTTCAGAACATCCACATTTTGAAAAATAAACATGTTTCTTTTTCTCCTTGGTCAATTTGGCAGCACAATGTAACTTATTTGTGGCTGTTATTTGTCTCCACAATTTCCCTTAATAGTAGGTTTCACAGTCTTTATGTTCATGAAGCATTTCCTTATGTCTGGACCAAATCCCTTTTTGCTCTAATTTGAGGCCAGAGACTCTGTGGAGTTGCTCACAATTGTCTATTGAATAGACAAACACTTGGAGTTTGTTTTGAAAACTCACTTCAGCCTTCTCTTCACCAGGGTAAACAATTCTCATCTTGCAGCCTTTCCTCAATAGCGTATATAATGCGTCCACGATAATGTGCTCATGTACGAAACTGGAAGCTGTTCAACAAATTCAGACTGGTTCAAGAAATGCAGCACAAAATTGACTTGACTTAATCCTATTATCCCTCATATTTGAATGGTACTTTAATTTACAAAGTACTTTTATTAACAATAGCTCATTTTCTCTCCATGACAGATCTGTGAGATGAATATTATTTTTCTTTTCTTTTTGTCTTTTTCCTGACAGAGGAGGCCACAAAATCTCAGACCACACTGCCAGTCAGTGGGAAAGCAGAGATTGAAACTCACTCTTCTGAGCCAAGGACCAGGTGGATTTCCATTACCCAGCAGCTGCCTACGGTGGGCAAGTCTGGTGCAGGGTATTGCCAAGGATCCCACCATGGGTACTTGATTCTCACAGGTCTGCTCGCAGAGGTAAGGGAAAAGGTCTTGGGAAAGAAGTGGAATGAGCTGAGCTCTGAGGGTTAAGTAGGGTTTGCATAGGTGAAGAAGAAAGTTAGGAACATTCCGGGTTGAGGGGATCTGCCCATGGGAAGATACGTTGTCCAGGATCACTGTGTCTTAAGCTTATCTCTTTTTAAGTAGAAGGCATGCTTTGAGATAGGATAAAGTTCCATGGTTAAAAACCAGGGCTAGGAAGTCCCAGGGGCCTGGATTTCAATCTGGATTTCACCAAGTACTAACTTCTTGGTCCAGAGCCATTTCCTTCATCACTTCTTGCTTCGTTTTCTCATCTGTAACATTGGAGGATTAAGTGTATTCATTCATGTAAATACAGAATAAACATTAGCTATCAATGAACAAAAAACACTCAAGAGAATAATTATATACAGCGTGCAGTAGGAATAAAGGGTAGATAGATCTATTCCTAACTCATGTCTCAGAGTGTTTCATTTCCCAAAGACAGGACATGATCCAAAAGCATTCCTGTCCTTGCCCCCAGTGCCTTGTGCTAAAGTGTAAGAATTTACACTTTCATTTAATAGGAAAGGAACTGAAGAATAATTTGGTGGACGAACTCCTTATCCCTTCCACAAAGATAATTTTCAGTTCTCACTGTAACATATTCGTGAGTTCAATGAACTTAACCTGTACCCCCCAAATCTAAAAGGATAAGAAAATAAATTGCTGGCTCCATTGGCCTAAACTGTCATTTACTTTCTGATTAGAATGCAGGTTGTAGGTAATTGTTGTGCATGATTTGCTCTTTATGTTTGTATGGCTAGTTCTATAAAATTCTATAGAATTCACTGTATTCCCTATCCTGAATTTAGAAGTAAAGGAATACAATTGGAGTCACAGCACACTTAACAAGTATTTGAGCCTGACCCTGAGTACTCCCAACAAAATGGGTCATGCATGGCAAAACCCTCTATCATGTGTGCTCTGGACGAAAAGGAAAATGAAATCACCAGTTTAGGGGCCAATGAGGAGAGCTTTTGTTGTGGAAGTGGGAGAGGCAAGTATATATCTTGCTATAGGGTGATCAGTGTCTCTGTTTTGAAATGGAAGAATGGAATATTGCAAATAGTTTTCATTGTCATGGGTGAAAGGCACAAGGTACAGCCTCCTAAGTAATCATGGGTCTGGTTTTCTTCCTCCAGTGGACTTCTTAGTGTGGTGAGAGGAATGTCATTTGGAATTGCAAGGTAGTTGTATTGGTTCTCTAGGGTTGTAGTAACAAATTACCACAAACTTAGTGGCTTGAAACAATGCAAGTTTATTTTTTTTTAAGATTTTATTTATTTGTCACAGAGAGAGAGGGAGGATAAGCTGAGATAGCAGCAAACAGAGGGAGATGCAGGCTCCCTCCTGAGCCTATTGTAGGACTTGATCCCAGGACTCTGGGATCATGACCAGAGCCCAAGGTAAATGCTTAACTAACTGAGCCACCCAGGTGTCCCATAACAATGCAAATTTCATTGTTTTGCAGTTCTGTAGAAATCCAATATGGGTCTCACCAGCTAAAATCAAGATGTTGACAGGAAAGATTTCCCTCCAAAGATTATAGGAGAGAATTTGTTTCCTTGCCTTTTCCAGCTTCTGGATGCCATCCACCTCCCTTTGTCTCCAAAGCCAGCAGAAGTGAGTCCATTCGTTTTCACAGCGCATGGCTCTAACCTATTCTAGAGCAACACTTTTCCACTTGTAAGGTTCCCTGTGATTACACTGGGCTCACCTGACTAATCTGGAAATCTATTTTAAGGTCAGGAGATTAGCAACCTTAGTTCCACCTCCAACCTTAATTTCCCTTTACAGGAAGGGGAACATATTCCCAGGTTGCAGAAATTAGGACGTGTTCATCTTTGCAAGACCATAATTCTACCTCCCAGAGTAGACATTGATACCAAAAAACAGCTCAAAATCTTTTGTTCAACAGATCCACTGATTAGCCAGATTGGAAGTCCCTCTTTTGTCCAAAAATATCAACTAAAATTGTTAAGACGTGAACACCTCAGTGTCGGCACTTATCTGGAACAACAGTTCTGCCCACTAACTTGGAGAGAGGCAAGGGAAGAAGATGAAGAGATCCCAGGCAGTATGTTTTATGCTCAGCTTCCACCCCCAACAATCTGTTCTTTGACTTTATTATGTACAGTAAGGGCTTTCTGTGTTCTAAAAGATAATCGACTGGCATTCCGAGGCATACCAAGAGTGTCAGCACAAAGTTCTGCAGAGCTCTACCAGGCCTACTTGCCATCTCTGTACCGTAGCTCAAGCGGCTTGTAATAATCTTGGGGTCATTTCTTGTTGGCTTTCCCTCCTTCCTAAGGATTGAACTTTCACTTCCAGAAGGCCCAGGACAACAGAACTCCAACTCTGATCTCATTAAAAGAAAAGAGATAATTCAGGTTCTGTCAAAATTCAGGTCATGACTCATCTCTCCAGTTGAGTTACCATCATCAGAAAGGAACCCCCCCCCCAAAAAAGAGAGATTTTAGGAAAGTTAAATTCAATTTTTATATTGTATATTATTATTTTAAAGTTCTGAGAGACCATGTGGTGCCTGGGTGGCTCAGTCAGTTAAGGGCCTGCCTTTGGCTCAGGTCATGATACCAGGATCCTGGGATTAAGTCCTGCATTGGGCTCCCTGCTCAGTGGGGAGTCTGCTTCTCCCTCTCCCTCTGCCACTCCTACCTGCCTGTGTTCTCTCTCCCTCTCTCTCAAATAAATAGATAAAATCTTTAGAAAAATTAAGTTCTGAGAGACCATGAATGATTTCTCTTCATTCATTCCTCTTCCATCTCAGCCTAATGGTCAAACAACTTACATCAGAGAAAATGATCTTGTTTTGTCCACCAGAGCATACAACTCCACAAACTGTCATGAAAACATATTCTGAAGTTTAACAGTTTCTCTGTCTGGTGTACTCCTGGTCCAACCTAGTTTAAATCCATTTATTTGTTTATATTCTTAGAAGTATAAAAAATCTGACTTTCAACTTTATACAGAAGATGTTTAGATACTTAAAGACTCTTATCAAAGTTCATCCTTACTAGGATGAAATCTGGAGAATATGTATGTATTTTGGAAACACTTGGGCTAATAATAATGCCCTGTGGTGTCTAATCTGGACTCAAAGACTTTGTGTGTATGTACATGTAAGTGACTGCGTGTGTGTGTGCACACGTGTGTTCTTTTAAAAGCAGAATTGCCAGCAAACCCCATCCATATGGGACATCTGGAAACCCTGCCAAATTCCCTTTTTTTCCAGATCAAATAATTCCAGTCCCATTTAATTTTGCTTCAAAAATTCAAATTTATAAACATCAAAATGAACCACACTGGCATGCACATATGTAGCTAAGTATCTAGGGTGACTTAGAGTCAAGCTCTCCTAAAAACAGGAGAACAAAAAAGTTACTTTTTTGTTTACTTCCTTCTAGCATTGGCCTCTATGAAACAGAACCAAATATACCCACAGATTTTTGAGAGTCCAGTGGATTTGTGCCACTGCTGTCGGTTCTGTGGACTAGACCAGTGATCTGAGTTTTGTGACCTGCTTCAAAGATGCACATATAGGACCTATGAAGGGGGTTCCAGTGGAGCCACTGACTCGTAATTAACTACATTTCCCATTTCCCAGGGCTTCAAATGTGGACTTTTGGTCCTTTCCCTAAAGGAAGTCTTTGATGGACAAAGATGTTCATCATTCAGATATAAGCTTCTGTCCCATTACAGGCACCCCACCTATAGTGCATTTGAAATGTTTTTTACAAATCCCATAATTATCTTATGAAAAGCCCAATTATATTGCATTGCATTTGTATTAAAGGCATTAATTTATTAACCATAAACATTTAAAATATACCACAATTATTTATAACCCTGTTATAAAATTGGGAGGAGGCCGTGTATGTATAAAATCCTGCCTTGGCGTCTGAGCCTTTCAATAAGAACCCACAGGCTCCCATGTGTGGCACTATGCCAGGATCCAAAAAAAGCAGGGTCTGTCTTTATTGGCTTGATGCTTTGATGGCCTTTGATCAGGCCATTGTACTAGAGCAGCCAAGATATAGGGCAAGATGTGGCCTTTCGGTAACCTTCCTTCTTTGTGCAAGAGTAAGACAAGTTAATTGGGCTTGACAGTACAGATGACCCTTTCAAGTCAGGAAAAATGAGACTGTTGTGCTTACCCCAGGTAGATAACCATTAATATTGCTTGTACTGTCTATGTGGAAGAGAAAGGGGCTTGTTTGTTTTAAATGTTTTTCAAGGAAGGCAACAAAGATTCCGGGGGTGGGGGGGTGAGGAGAGGGTTTCCATCTAAGGAAACAATGGTGCCATTTGAAGGATTCAAGACACATTGAAAGGTAGAGAACACACTCCCGCTGATAAATTATTATTATCGATAACCCCTTCTTTGTCCTTGATTTCACATAATTGTCAAAGTTCAGACTGTGAGACCTAGTGGACTCACTTTAGAGCTCTTTGTAGAAAACTACCTCTGGAAAAGGAGACTTCTTGTATTTTAGTAGCGACGGAATGTCGTGGGCAATCTGAGCTCATATTGTTTACACTTTATGAAGGCATTTGTTTTGCTCACAATATGTCCTAGAACTCTTTTCTCTTTGTGTTAGTTTGCGTCTCTTTCTGAGTGGCCCCAGTAACCATGCGTGCATGCACTGAGGGAGAGAGAGGTCATGTGGCAGATCTCCCCTGTAAGAGGGTCATTCACTCTTCTTATTAGGAAAGGCTTCCAGGGCTGGAAGATGGCACCAATTCTCTCCTCTTCCCTGTAGAGAACTAAAAAATTACAGGTACTCTCAGTGAGTCCAAGGTCCTTTGAGTAATATACTTTGGTGCTCATTATTCTATTTTCACCTGTGTTGGTCCTGTTCTAGTTTCAGCAATTCAGAACCTCATTTATTTACCTCTTCTCTCAGTTTTATTGAGAAATAATTGACACACAGTACTGTATAAGTTTAAGGTCTACAGCAAAATGACTTTATTTACCTATTTTGCAATTTCCACAATAAGTTTAGCTAATATCTGTCATCTCATATAAATACAAAAACAAACATTAAAATTAAAAATTAAAAAAATGTTTTCCAGGGCCCCCCAGGTAGCTCAGTCAGTTAAGTGGCCAACTCTTGATTTCAGCTCAGGTCAGGATTTCAGGGCTGTGAGATGGAGCCCCACACCCTGCTCCATACTAGGAGTGGTGCCTGCTTAAGATTCTCTCTCTCCCTCTCCCTCCACCCCTCCCCACCACTGCCCAGCTCATGCTCAGGCACACACGTGTTCTTGCTCTCTCAAAAAAAAAAAAATTTTTTTTTTCTTGTGATGACAGCTTTTAGGTCTATTTTTTCAGCACATATCAAATATACCATGTAAAGTATTAACTATAGTCATCATGTTTTACATTACATTCTTAGTACTTACTGATTTTATAATTACAAATTTGTACCTTTCAATCAACTTCTTCCAATGCATGCCCCCACCCCACCTTGCCTCTGGTAACCCTAGGTCTGATTTCTTTTTCTATGAGTTGGGTTCAGTTTTTGTTTTGTTTTGTTTTTTGATTCCACATGTAAGATCATACAGTGTTTGTCTTTCTCCATTTTATTTCACGTCAACATAAAGCTTTCAAAGCTCATACATGTTGTCACAAATGGCAGGATTTCCTTCTTTTTTATGGCTGAATAACATTTAGTGTATATATAGCACATTTTCTTCATTCATTCATTCATCCATCAGTGGACTCCAAGCTTGTTTCTCTGTCCTGGCTATCGTGAATAATGCCACAATGAACATGGGAGTACAGATATCTCTTAGATGAGGGGATTTTGTTTCCTTTGGATATATACCCAGGGAATCAAATTTGGAAGAAAGAGGAAGAGCTAGACAGACAGAGGGAAGGAATGAGGGAGGGAAGGGGGAAGAAGGGAGAAGAGAAAGAAGGAAGGAAGGCGGGAATGGGCGGGGGGATCGAAGAAGAAGGAAAGAAAGAGTCAGAGGCAGGGAAGGAGGGAAGAAGGTAGGAAAGAGAAGAGGGCCAGTCGCAGAGGAGGTTCTTAGGTGGCGTGCATTGGGTTTTTGCTCTTTGTGAACATAGTCCTGTCATTAGGGCTATGATCTATGGATTGATGCCATGTGTCTTGTATCAGTCAGGAGAGATTTTCAAATAAGTCTAAGATTTACCAGTAAAATGTGAAATAAATCTGAGTTTTATTGCCTAGAACTGATGGAATTTCATCATTATAGGACTGGCAGGGCTTCGCTTTTATCCACTTACTGTTCTAAGCTTTGGGCATAGGTATCGTTTCTTTTGGAGAGCAACCTGAAAGTGCATACCAAATACTGGACAATATAATATCTGGTTTTCAGAATCATGTCTTAAGGACACATCTCTAAGGACACATTCAAGAGGAGAAAATCATTATTGGAAAGTCTCTCTAAATAAAGAGATATGCTTAAGGCAGTATACCATATGATATCCCAAACTTGAAATAATCTAAATTTCTAACAGTGGAGGATAATTAAATTAGAAAATATCCATGCTATGAATATTATGCAACCATGAAAATAGTGTGATAGGTAGACGTGAAAAAATATTTATAAACATAAAGTAAAAGCTAGTGTAAATTCTATACATACAAAAGACTACAATCATGAAATAATTTTTTTAAGATTTTATTTATTTATTTGAGAGAGAGGCAGTGAGAGAGAGCATGAACGAGGAGACAGTCAGAGGGAGAAGCAGCATGAAATAATTTTTATACACATTGAAAGGGTCTGTAAATAAATGAACATGAATTCTATGGAATTTTGCATATATGTGTTCTAGAATTTTCTGATACAATACTTCAAAGCCGATTTAATCATAGATCATTTACAGTAAAATTGATTCTTGTTTAGTGAATGAGTGATTGTTGGCAAAGGTACATTTTCTTATATCAGTCTAGACAAGGAGCTGTTAGAATGGTTTAGGCACCAAACTTATTCTATAGAAATTCTCTCGTCATCAAAGGTTTTAAGTGTAGTACCCCCGATACGCTTGAAAAGATTAAGATGTTAGATTCAATATCTTCCCTTCATGACGTGATCAGTGGAAAAAATCTTTTTTCATCACCTTAAAAATACAAAACCAGAATTACCACATGTACTTTCAGAAAAATAGTGGTAGTGTCTTATGTAGTTAAAAAGAATCTGTTCTCACTTATTTTTTAAATTAGCTGAAGAGTTTTTAGCATTGTTCCAAATCAATAAGCAAATTAAACTAATAAATATATTGTGAGTAAGGCAATATCTTATTAACAAAGCAAAAATTGGGTTCTCAAAGTTCTCTATGTGACAAATGTGCCTGCATGAAGACATTTATTTACTTCTTTATTGTTTATGGAAGTCTGCCATTCTCTCGAGACTATAAGTTCCTTTTTTTTTTTTTTAATTTTTTTAAAAGATTTTATTTGTTTATTTGACAGAGAGAGACAGAGAGGTCACAAGTAGGCAGAGAGGCAGGCAGAGAGAGAGAGAGAGAGAGAAGCAGGCTCCCCGCCAAGGAGAGAGCCCGATGTGGGGCTCGATCCCAGGACCCTGGGATCATGACCTGGGCCAAAGGCAGAGGCTTAACCCACTGAGCCACCCAGGCGCCCCGAGACTATAAGTTCCTTTAAGGACAGATAATATGCCTTAGCATCATTTATACTCCCACATATGTGCTAGCACCTAGCACATGATTGGCATTCAATCATTGTTTGTTCAAGTAAGTAACGAATGAACAGGCCAAGCCAAAGATTTTAAACAAATTCTTTCCCTCTCCTAATTTCTGTATGCTATGTTAGAGTAAATTTGTTTACTGGAACAAAATCAGGATTGTTAACTAAAAGCCAAAAAGAATCCAACATTTAATAGTGGAGTAAATTCTACCATATCCAGAGCCAAAGAGAAGTTCTACTTTTATATTTTATATATGTCTTGATTGTTTTAATTTTTTATTATAATAAAAATGCATATTTGAAAAAGCAGATAAGATACTATGTTGAAAATGTTTTGTTTGGGCACGTACACTCCATTTTAGGAATCATTTGTTGTTCCTAAAGGGGTAGAGATAAAAGGAAGTTTTAAGGGTACTGAAGCAAAGAAACAGTGTAATGTAAATATTAAGATTCACATAGCTGGAACTAAGATACATGCTGTTGACCTAGATCTCCCCAATCCTTTGCTAAAGCAATTAAAAAAATAAAAAATAAAAAAAATAAAGCTTGTTTTCCTCTACCTTTAAAATAATAGATTAATTTTGCCTGACATTGGGGGACGGAAAGGCAAGGAATCATGTTGTTTTGTACCTCTTGTGAGCTAGTATAAATTCCCCAAAGGAGAAGGGAGAACAAATATTAGAAGGACAAGTCATAGCTCTTCTCTCTCCTTCCCACTCAAGCTGTTTTGTTCCAGGTTAGTAAGAACTGACAAGACTGTTTGCAGTTAAGCATACGTAATGGTCTCAGAACTGTGGCTAGACATTGAGGAGATTTTACTCTAAAATTTAATTTATGATGACTTGAAAATGAGTTAAATCTTCCCATTCTTTGTGTGTGGGCTTCCCGAGGTGATTTTCTTCCAGAGAGTAAATAATGGAAAGGGGAAAAAGAGTAATTTTATAGTGGGGCATCCAACAAACTCTACCTCACCCAGATGATCAAGGTTAACACCAACTGAGATAAGTCTTGCCAAGAGCATGAACCCTTGAGGTAACGTGCTCAGACAGGCACTTTACTTATCTCTGTGGTCTTTCTCTCCACAACCCTTAGTTCTAGTCTAATTATGCGAAAAGCATCAGACGAATTCCAGTTGAGATACATTCTACAAAATGCCTCACTAAAACTCTACAAGTTCATCAAAAACAAGGCCAAGTCTAAGGCATTGTGACGATCAAGAGTTGCCTGGGGAGACATGACACTAAATCTACTGTAGCATTCTAAATAATATCCGTCTTGGAACAGAAAAAGACATTGGGTAAAAATGAAGGAAATCTGCCTGAAGTATGGATATGGACTTTAATTAATGTCAATATATTAAAATCAGCTATTTTGTTATGATAAAAGCACCACAGTAATGTGAGATGTTAACAATAAGGAAGCTGGGTGCAAGGTATGTGAGAGCTCTCTACTCTCTTAACAACTTTTCTATAAATCTAAACCTATTCTAAAATTAAAAGTTTAATTAAAAATAAAAAGTAGGATATGGGATGAGCCATTTAATATACTAATGTTAAAGATTTAAGATTTCTTCAGGCATGAAAATTCTGATTGTCTGAGAAATATATACCAGTCTTTATGGATTAGTATTACTCTAAAAAATTCTTTAATGACATACTCTTTCAATAAATTTGAATAAGACAAAAAGGAGTTATATCTGATGACTAGAAGAGACCTTGGAAATATTCTCACCCGAGCCCTTTATTTTATGAATGAGCTAATGAAGACCTGAGAGGCAGAGCGAGGGGGCAGACCCAAGCCCCCTTTTGCCATGCCCTCAAACTATGAAGACCCCCTACAACAAGATACCAATTGAACAAGCAAGCTATTTCTCAAATAACCTACCAGTCTTCTCTCAGTCTGCCATTGCTTTTGATCAGTTAATTCCTAAGGAAGGATCAGTCTTACAACCAGAAATAGGGTATCCTTGCACACTATTTTTCAATAACTTAAATTTTAAAGTGATAGAGATATCAGTATAGCTGAATACACTTGCCCCCTCCATCCATAGGGATACATTCCAAGACCCCCAGTGGATGGTACCAAACTCTATATATACTATGTTTTTTCCTGTACATACATACCTATGATTAAGTTTAATTCATAAAATAAGATTGTAAGGAATTAACAAAAATAATAATAAAATAGAACAATTCTAATATAGAATAATATATAGAATAATAAAATTATGTCAAAGCAATGTCTCTCTCTCTCTCTCTCTGAGAATATCTTATTGTACTGTGCTCACCCCTCTTGTGATGACATGAGATGATAAAGATCTTATGTGATGAGATGAAGTGAGGCAAATGACAGCATTGTGATATACTGTTGGGTTACTACTGAACTTCTGAGGATAAGTCAGGAGGATCATCTGTTGGTTGATGGTGGGAAACTGAACAAAGAGAGAGAAACCTGCACAAAAGGAGACTACTATACTACTCTAGAAATCATTGATATTGCCTGATTCTTTGCTGTAAAACTGCTCTGTATCCCTGGGGCATTGAAGCTGGTCTCTATGCCTGGAGTGTCAAAGCAGGTCTATCTAGACATCTAGATCTAGAGGCTGGAAGTCTCAGCACGTTAAGTTTTCAGCATATATCCAGGAACATCCCAAAGAGAGAAACTGCTTACCCTAACTTTCAGCCATGCATGCCCCATTTCAGTGACCCCAAAGAAATGTAGACACTAGCTTTAAGGAAAAAACGTTCTTCTTTGCTCTCCCATCACTTTCTGGAGTGGCTGGGGCTATCTCTGTAACTAAAATGCCTTAATCAAGACCTTTTATGGTTCTTATAATCTTTTATGGTTGTGCGTATTGACCATTGTACAACGAACATGGCCCAGACACAACTGTCCCATTTAGGACTGACACTAAGCCATGCATGAATCAGAATTGACTGTTGACGTGAGTAGAGGTCTGGGTGTTTACATTTCCTTCTGCCCATAGGATAGATAGCTAAAGCCCTTTGCTATCTACCTTTTGTACATGGAGATAGCACTCTGTTAGGTAGTAATAGTTTTGATGAGTTTATTATTATTTTAAAAAATACACATTAGAGGTATGGGCTGATATTCCTTTATAATTCTATATGCCCAGCATGGTTTCTAAGCCCCTCCTGCTTTCCCAGGCAAAGGAGTATGGACATCAGGGTGCTTAGGCAAGGTTACTAGATTATTAACACTCTGACTCAAGAGTACAGTGACTAGAGACAAGTCAGGTTTCTTGATTTCTGATCCAGTATTCTGAATACGAAGATGTGATAGTTTAGAATTGTTGGAATTGTTTTTTTACTCTTTAATATTTCAAGCAAATTGTTGTTTTCTTAAATATTCTAGAATATCATGCAAACACAAAATAATGTAGTATATTTTATAATGTATATAATATTTTATTTATGATTTTATGATGTAATATATAATATTTTCAGTGGGGAGAAACACTGCAATTTAAACATGTTCCCACAACTCAAGGCCCTAAAAATGTCAATAAATAACTAATTTGTGTAGGCTGACTTACTACCACTGTTCTAAAGCAGAATAGTCACCTTGATTAGTTTCACTCATGGATCAACAACCAGATATCACCGAGTCTACTGTGATTAAATGTCCTACGCTGGCGCTTCTCATATACAGGCAGCCAAAACAGTCCAAAATGAATTAGGACAAAGGATAATCTATTATGCTACTGCCTAACTTTTCTGTTTGGGGCACAACTGTCCAGTAACAGCTAGGAGAGAGAATAATGAACTCCTTCTAGATAGAAGAAAAAGAAATCTTCCATGTTAGGTAATGCAAAGTTACCTTAGAAGAGGATTTCATCAAGAGAGATTTTCTTTCGAAGATACCATGATCTTTTATTTCTTGTAGCATACAAATGATAGTTAACATCAAACTTTGCTACACAAAGAGAAATCATCCGTCAAGGAGAGCAATTTCAAAGGCAGTTGTAAAAGTTGGGCATAAGATACAGGAAAGAAGACCCCTGAGCACAGAGAGGGCTATAATATTCCACATCCTGGACCAGCATGATCCAGAAGAACTTTCTGTGGTGATGGAAAGGTATTGTATCTGTGCTGACCAATCTGGTAGCCGCTAGCCTGATAGGGCTACTAAACACTTAAAATGTTCCTCCCAGTGTGATGGAGGAACTAAAGTTTAATTGTATTTAATTTACATTTAAATAGCCACGTGTAGCTAAATGGGGAAATCTCTGGGCAGTGCCGCTATAGACCCTGGGTTCTACCCTCTCTGTAGTATGAGAATTGTGGCACGTGGATCAAGGTAAGTGTTAGTTGATGTCCTAAAAAACTAATGTGAAGTCATTCTACCATTAAATCTCTTCAGCTGTAAAATAGGAATTTGGGATTCATCCAAGAAGGATGCACTTCAGTAAAAATGTAGGAGTATTTTTCAGAATTTTTTTAAAGAATCTTGTATTCCTGATCCACCAACAAGAGTTGTACCTCATATTTTCCTTAGTCTTCCTCTGTCTATTGGTTACTCTGTAGAAACTTGATGATGGTTGTTTTAAAGAATTTTATAAAGAAGGGGTGCCTGGGTGGTTCAGTGGGTTAAGCCTCTGCCTTCGGCAGGTCATGGTCTCAGGGTCCTGGGATTGAGCCCCGCATCGGGCTTTCTGCTCAGCAGGGAGCCTGCTCCCCCCTTTCTCTCTCTGCCTGCCTCTGTGCCTACTTGTGATCTCTCTTTCTGTCAAATATATAAATAAAATCTTTTTATAAAGAATTTTATAAACAGGGGTGTTTGGGAGACTCAATTCGTTAAGTGCCTGCCGTTGACTTTGACTCAGGTCCTGGACCTGGGATCCAGGCTTGCATTGGATTTGGGTCCCTGCTTCTCCCTCTCCCTCTGCCTCCCCCCCGGCCCCCCGCCAGCCATCGCATGTGTGCCTGCTCCCTCTCTCTCAAATGAATAAATAAAATCTTAAAAAAAAAAATAAAGAATGTTATAAAGATTCAAACACTGCTGATAAAAAATGTAAGTAAAGCTCTCCATCAAGGGGCCTGATTACCCGAGTCACTTCAAGTTACATGTTTACATAAAGTTCTCCTTTTGTCCATGGTAAGTCTGTTTTGTCCATACACAGCCTAAGTAGAGAGGTCAAGTAGGCAGTTGAATGACCAAGTGTGTAATTCAGGAGGAGCTCAAGATTATAGTTTGCACACCCTGTCTTTAATTTTCAAAGAGTCCCATATATCTAAATATTCACGTTATTAAAATTGTAAAGTCCTTTAAGAGACGTCCTGCAGTGTAGTGATCTTCAGGTCTTTTCTATAGCGTTTCACCTAGTTCCATATGTCATTGTTTTATTATTTATTACATTAAATGAGATGAATCCAGTAACACTAGTACATTTGCATTGACATTTTAATGAATTATCCATATGTATTTTTTTAAATCAGTGTTCTCGTTGACTGCAATAAAACTTATGGATCGTAAAAATGTCAAAGTTCCATAAACAGCCCATTAATTTTGAACTGTTAAAATCAGCAAAATTTAATAAACGAATAAGGTTTTACATTTTGAATAGCTCCTTGGGGTTTAATGAGAGTTGAGCTATGATAAAATGTATAATGTGATGATATCGTATATTGGTATATATATTAACTTTTTTCCTACACAATACAAAAAATGCCAAACTTTTACATAACATGCAAAAAGAAAGTTAGAGATAAAGATATAAAAGACCTGCTCTGAATATCACTTTAGATGGCAGAGTATCCTCAGACTTTAGCCACAGCCACATTTAAAATTTTAAAAAGTACAACTTCAGCTGTTTACAACACATTTTCACTTTAAAGGCCCTACTTTTCAATTCATTTTACAACATATATTGTACATATTTTCTTTCTTTCTCTCATGTCTTTAAATGTGGAGCTTTCCTTTGCTCATCGTGTTTAAAATGAATATAATTAACTAAGCATTCTCTGAAATTCTGAAGTTTTGTCTTTTTTTCTTAACACACTAAACACTGGGTCTTTGCTGCCACCTGTTGACTATAATTGCAAATAATAAATCTTGTCTCCACAAATCACAAACTCCCATAGTTGAAAAAGTCCTTAGAAAACCGTCCATACTCCCTCCTTCATTTGGTGAATGATACAAGCGCTCAGCGGGGCTAAGCGACTTTCCCGATGCCATTCAAAGGGGACAGACCTGAGATAAGAATGTAGGTTTGGGACTTGGAGTTGAGGTCTTCTCTCTCGCATAAGAACCAGAGCACCTGAGAAGCATGGTATTCTTTGCCTATGTCATGAAATACTGATGTGTTTAAATCCATTACATTAACAAGTAATGCTCTTTACTGAATCATGAGGGAACAAGTCTGTGCCTCTCCAAAAATACTCTAGCGAGTAGATCCATTTGAGGTGACATTCAAACAAGCATGGTATGTCTGCAAGATGGATAAGGTGGGCTTACCAGGGGTCTGTTTGCATGAGTGACTGAAGGGCCTTCTGGAAAAGTTTATATTGACGAGAGAGTAGAATGGAGGCCCTCACATCTGACCACAAGGCCGTGCGTGAGCCTACGTACCAGTTAATGTATGTCTCAGAGTGACTAAAGGCTCATGTTTGAGTCTGCAAGGAAAAGAGCTGAAACAAAGAGTGAATAAAAATTAAAAGGGTTGGTCGCACTGTTGGCACTGCCTTCCTAGGTAAAAGGAAACAACTTCTCTGAGGCCTCAACCCATTTCCCAGACACCATGAACCTTTTGGAAGGGGCATAAGTTCCTTCAACACAGGCACTGAGACATCCTCACCAGGGAGTCTGGCAAGGACAGAGGGAACACATGATGCCTGGATGACCATATTTATTGGCACATGGTAAATACCCTCTGTGACTCCTAGAATTAGCTAAAAAGTGAGACTTTAAATAAGTTGAGCTCTCTTGCTTGCTGGTGGCAACAGAGCTGGAGAAAAGTTGTTTGGTTTCTATTTCCTTGAACTCCAGGCTAGTGCCATGGCATCGGTCCTTGGTAATCCAAATATTATAAATATGATGTTGAAAAATTGTAGGTAATTAATTTCTTTTTAAACCTGGCAGCTATGATAATCTGAAGGGAAGATGTTTGACCTTAAATATTTGATTCCTCTCAGTCTTGGTTTCCTTATATGTAAAAGGAGAAAATTATTCATCTACTCTTCCTACCACCTTGAGATGTCCAACAAAGTGCTTGAAGGTGTAAGACAAAAATAGAAGGTGATGTTTGTTCATTTAACCCATCTTTTGCTTCTTATTGATAAGCAGTTGACTGTGACCATTTGGCCAATGAAATACAAACAGAGGTGACCCACCACTCCCAGCCACAAACTGTAAAACCCAGTGGATTTCACTATATTCTGTCTACCCTAACATGATGATCAGGGGTCACCCTTTAGGATGGAGCCTCCATAGGTCTGGATTGGGTCCTGGAGTGTATACACATGAACAGAACCTCCCAACTGATCCATACTGGACATGTACCATGAAGGAGAAGTACTCTTTTGTTGATTTAAGCTGCTGAGATTTGGGGATTGTTACCTCAACACACATGACCTGGTCTCTTCTAATCCAGGGGCCTGGCCACATCTGGGATACCAACGTAAAATATAAAGAAACAATCTGGGTAAAGTGGACGTGATTGAAAGGGGGCTTCTGGAAAAAGGTGTTTTAGGGAAAGGTTAAACAAAGAAAAAAAAGAAACTAACAATAAGAAATGAACGCTACTAATGAGAGAACTATTATGTTCTTCTGACTAGTTGGATTTTATATTTGGCTTAGAATTAGATGGTCAACAACCACTATGTGATGTTTTTAGATAACATCAGAATATTAATCTGTCATGCACTATCATATCTTCATTGGCTTTAAGGAAAATCAGCTCTCTACCTGCATTTCTATGAGGCCTGTATCTGAAATGAAGAGAGAAATAAAAAGTCTAACATATAGACTTTCTTTGTCTAGATAGCACCTGTTGTACTCACCATGCTGCAGAAGTCCCTATGAATCAAAACACAGATACATGATTTTGAAATATCTGAACTTGGATAAAAGGGACACAGACCCAAGGGACATAAACAGATAAAAACAAATCCTTTGTCAACAAATTTTCCATCCCATCTCATCTTGGCTGAATGTCAATTTTAGATGAGGAAATTCTTCATGAGGAAAGGGATCTGCAAATTGCTTTCTCGCATCTAGCCACTTTCACCCACACTTTTGCATGTTACGAAAAGTGACCCAGAAGCCATTACTGAGTGAAAGGATATCTTACCAGGGTAACACAAGTGAAAGAAAGCAATAACCAGACAATGAGGCCTTTGATGGAGAGGCCTGGGATTTCCTAATAGCAAAAAGGCCTAATCAGTAGCCATGAAAGTTGTAGCTCCAACTCCCATTAAAACAACACACACGCTTCTTCCTCTAACTCCCAAGAGGAGCCCAAGGAGAGCCATTCACGGTACTTTCCAACCCAGACAGGTCGAACTTCTTTGCCCTTCCTGATGGCACTATGAAGAAAGCATCCACACAAAGGAAATATTTTTGTTGGCACTCGGTTCAGAGCATGTTGACATCCCTGTTTTTAACAGTCCGCTGGCCAGCCTGGGTGTGGTTACCCTTTTTGAAAGTTGAGTCTTGAAGAAGTAGGTCAAGTGGGCCAATGCTGTGTTCTCTTGAGCATGACTACATTCTTGCGCTCGTTATGTGTGTGTGTGGTTTGGGGGCTGGTGGCTTGACACAGAGTGCCACCTACTGAGTCACCTACCAGCATTTCTGCTTGCTCCCAGTGACCAACAGGGTTGGCTTCTGCTTGAAGCAGGATGAGCGGTGCAAGCAAACAGCTCTGTGTTGAGGGTCAGAGGAAATGGATCAAAGTATCAGTGTAGTCCTAGAGACTGGGGCTTAGAGCTAAAATCAATAATCCTCCTCTGGGTAGGAGTTAGAAGCAGGAGGAAGGTAAGGACCACGAGAGAATCAGAAGCAGGTAGACACAGGACTTTGAGCAGAAGTGTGAGCAACCATTCTAATTCAGTCAACCAGCCCTTCCCTCCATGACTGTGGCAGAGCCTGCTAGCTGCTCCCTCAAAATCCTCTTCTTCCTGGCTGAGAGCTGGGCTTTATTTTCCAGATTCCTTGTAGTAAGCATAGCTATGTGTCTGGGTTCTGACTAATGGAACGTGGGAAGAAGCACTCTGTGCTACTTTCGGGCCTGACACATAAAAGCCACCTACTCACTATCTCCTCTCCTTCTTTCAGCTGCCTTGGTGCTGACACTGGAAGCCATGGGTTAATAACAGCATCGGTGTGATCAGCTTGGGTCTCGTCAAGGAGTAAATCCCAGCCTTCCACCTTTCTTAGTCCTGGCTGCTAGCTCGAAACCATTCAGTCCTGCAAAGTGAGAAATGAATAAACATCTTGATTTCGAAGCCACTGAATTTCTAGGACCTCTTTGTTTCTGCAGCAAGGCCTATCCTGCCTCTTACTATTTTTATCACATCCATGACATTACCTGACTCACACACTATTATTTGCTATGAAACCAGTGCACACTCTCCTAGTTCCCTACCAACAATGAATCTAGGGGTCTTGCATGATTTGACTCATTTTCCTCTCCAGGTTCATATCTCTGCACTCCCTACCTTGTTCTAGGTGTTTCACCCCACTGAACTCTCACATTCCTTCCCTCAGATACCTCTCTCTCCCTCAGTTCTCCTCATTTCCATAAGACACTCCCCCTTCACAGCCTTCAGCTGCCCCTCCCACCTCTCCCCTGCCCCCTGATTTATACCTGGTTAAGACCTACTCATTCTGCCAATTGCAGCTTAGATATTACTACCTTGAAAACCCTTGTCTGTCTCCCCCAAGACTGAGTTCAATAACCTCTGTGCTCCCACAGCACTTTATCCAGTAGGTCCTATGGCACTAGTCTCTCCTCCAGGACCTCCCCTCCATGAGAACATGAGCTATGTTTGTCATAGTCATAGCTGAATCTCCAACTCCCAGGATGGTAGCTGGAATGTGGTGCATACTATTTATTATTATTATTATTATCATTACATGAAAGACCTTATCCTGAAGTGGTCAGCAAAATCCTAATAATGTGAGATAATGTTTGAGAATAGACAACATTATTTTTATATCTTCTTATAATTACCTTGTTTTAATTCAGTCCCTTGTTCATGGATGTTACCTGTGCATATCTCTTTGTTAAGTGACTATATTCTTTAAGAAAAACTTCTGTTTTTGCTATTTGAGGTAAAATTGACAATCTTTTGACCCAATATTTGCATTTTATTCAGAAAATGACTGTTTTCCCATTTTCCTAGATGTACTTCTATATGCAGAAGTACACTATTTTCCAAGAGTGATAATTGGAAAAATTTCAGAAATACCAATGTAGCAATTGAAACAATGAGCTATATATGAGGAATGGATACCCCTGATAACTGACACAAATGCATGAGCAATATTTTTGGCTGATAAAACAACTTCACTTCAGGTTTAGAATTGGGGCTCAAGGTTTAATATGGAGGGTAGGAGATTGTAGTGGGTTGCCAAATCCTGCAATCAAGCAGATTAAAAATCTGATCAAGAACTCAGATTTGTGAAAGCCTATTAGAATGGAGCTGATTTCAACAATGGAAAGCCTGTAAGGTGTAAACGCACACCCACACACTCAAGTATTCTAAGAGAATGGATTCTGAAGAGCTGAGTCTAAGAAGACTAATGTGGGACATAGAGCAAAGTGAATCCTATTCTATTGGGGTTTGGGATTTTTCTGGCAATCTTGAGTTTCCAGGTAAATTCTCAATAATATACCTTGTGTTTGTACTATATTGTGATGAGAGATTGCCTGATAATAGATAATATAATTACAATTTGTACATTCTTTCCAGAATGGAGACACATAGTCATGAGTTGTGTGCACAGGTTGAGTGTTCTTGGCCATTGTAGGTGGTATGCACATGTGTTTTCATGGAAACAGTCTAGATCAGAATAAACTGGAAGCAAATGGTATCATTGCAAGTTTCCAGAGTATAGTACCTCAAGTAAGGGAGATCTAACTCCATTTGAAGGATCTAGGAAGTATTGGGCAACATCTTTAAGGACCAAGAAAGAATCAGTGGTTTAGAAAGTAAAATTAGCCTCAGACTTTGGGCTTAGAAGAAAACTACTGGAGGGATGAAGTCATGAGCCCTAAGAAGGAAAGCCTCTCTTTCCATGAGACTCATGCAACATTTGCAGAAACCAGACAACAGCATAAGCATTGCCAAGTTCTCTATGATTTGGAAACTTCACCAGATAAGAGAAAGGACCCAAGAGTAACTGGATTTGGTTAAGCAATTGATCTAGGGTAAAGTTCTTTTTTTTTTCCAAGTTTCTATTAAATTCCAGTTAGTTAACATACAGTATAATATTAGTTTCAGGTGTAGAATTAAGTGATTCATCACTTACAAAAATACTGGGTGCTCATCACAACAAGTGCACGCCTTAAAACACATCACCCTTTTAACCTCTCCCCTCCAGCAACCTTCAGTTTGTTCTCTACAGCTAAGAGTCTGTTTCCTGGTTTGCCTCCCTTTGTTCACCCTCCATGTTAATCTGTTTTGTTTCTTAAATTCCATTTATGAGTGAAATCATACGGTATTTGTCTTTCTCTGACTGACTTATTTCACTTAGTGTAATACTTTCTAGCTCCATCCATGTCTTTACAAATGATAAGAGTTCATTCTTCTTTATGGCTGAGTAATATTCATATATATGTACATATACATATAATATGAAGAAATAATATGTGTGTTTGTGTGTGTGTATTTCTTTATCCAGTCATCAGTCAATGAACATTTGGTGTCTTTCCATAATTTGGCTATTGTTGATACTATAAACACCAGGGTGTATGTACCTCTTCAAATCTGCATTTTTGTATCCTTTGCGTAAATAGCTAGTAGTACAATTGCTGAGTTGCAGGGTAGTTCTATTTTTAACTTTTTGAGGAACCTCCAAACTCTTTTCCAGAGTTGGTGCCCCATTTGCATTCCCACCAACAGTGCTGGAGGGTTCCTCTTTCTCTGCATCCTTGCCAACACCTGCTGTTTCCTGTTTTGTTAATTTTAGCCATTCTGATGAGGTATGAGGAGATAGCTCATTGTAGTTTTGACTGGCATTTCCTGATGATGAATGATGTTGAGCATCTTTTCATGTGCATCTTGGGCCTCTGTATGTCTCCTTTGGAAAAAATGTCTATTCACATCTTCTGCCCATTTTTTAACTGGATTATTTGCTCTTTGGGTATTCAGTTTTATAAGTTCTTTATGTATTTTGGATACTAACCCTTGATCAGATACGTCATTTGCAAATATCTTCTCCCATTTGGAAGGTTGTCTTTTAGTTTTGTTGATTGTTTCCCTTACTGTGCAGAAGGTTTTTATCTTGATGAAGTCCTAGTCATGTATTTTTGCTTTTGTTTCCCATATCTTGGGAGAAATATCTAGCAAGAAGTTACTACAGCTGATGTCAAAGTGGTTACTGCTTCTGTTCTCCTCTAGGATTGTGATGGATTCTTGTCTCATGTTTAGGTCGTTCATCCATTTTGAATTTATTTTTGCATATGGCGTAAGAAAGTGGTCCAGTTCTCATCACAAGTCTAACACTTAAACTATGGGAGGCACCCCAACTTGGAGTAAAAGCAGAGCTACCAAATCTGAGGAGGGCCAGCAGAGGGCAGAGCAGTGAATTTTGAACCCCTGCCAGCTGGGATTTAGGAATTCTGCTGCTGCCAGGATAAACTAAAGGCTGTTAGTGAATGAAGGGTAGGGATTGACTGTGAAATTGGGGCTGCCTTAAGAGGACAAAGAAACCACCCGGAATGAGCCCATACTTCTGGTGAGTAGATATTACAAGTATGAAAATTAGGAATTAGTCTCCACCATCTCTTCAAAGTACATGGACTATATAACTAAAGTTAGCAGTTGGCCCTGTTTCTGAGGTTGGAGAAAGGAGAGAAGGACCACAACAGATGTGCCCCAGGAATGTGAAACCGGCACCCTGAATCCTTCTTGCTCAGTTGAGATCCAGACACAGCTCTCTCTTCCATACTCCTTCTAGACATTGGCTTGCCTGAGAAGGGAGGGAATCCCTTCACGAGAAAGCCCACCACACTGACATCAACTCAGAGTGTCCTTTGGGGGCTTTGGGGACAAGAGATTGGGTTTGGAAGGGTGACCAAAGCTTAAAGCCACATTATGGAACAAGATCCAAGAACCTGGTGAGATTTTGAAGCCTGCCAAGTCTGTGGTGCTGTGGACCTCAGCGCAAAGTTTTATCCCAGCACCTACTGCCAACCACCTGGCTGGGAGAATATTCTTCTTTGCCCCAAGGCAGAGAGAGCATGAAGACATTGCTTCATTCTTAAGAAGTTCATGTGTTACAAGAACTTTGGTTTTGTTTGAACTCACAGATGGGCTGGAAAGAGAGGACAAATTAGCCGTATTTACTATGCAAGCTTTTCTTTGAGCTCAGAACCTCATCTAAACTGTGGAAAGAGGTCTTGGAAGCAGCCAGAGTTGCTGTGCCTTGAACCCAGTGAACAGCATGTGTTGAGAGGGGAACACTGGAATGCTAAGACCCCAGTATAAACGCAAGAGCTTCACGAGACAGCAACTAGCTCTTAAAAAGAAATGCAAACAGAAAGACACCCTGAAGCTCTGGGTGATTGCTCAGTGAGGGTTCAAACGAGCTTTCCTATGGACAAGCTATAAGAATCTGTTTGTTTATAAAAATGGAGCTTCCCTTATATACACTGTGGTCAGCACACTAACTAGTGTTTCACCCCTGAGCCTTTATGCCCTGTGGAACTAGCCATGCCCTGCTCTTTTGCTGACCCTGAAATCAAACATAAGTAATAGCTGATTGTGAAAGCTCTATGTACTATGAGCATTCACCAGTCATTCAGCACCTTCTCCACAGCCTTCCTGCCCCTCTCTGCATCCTTGTCTTTTTTTCCTTTTTAAATTGCAGTATAGTTAATGTACAGTGTTACATTAGTTTCAAGTGTCCAATATAGTGATTCAACAATTTTTTACATTACTCAGCGCTCATCACAGTAAGTGTACTCTTAATTCCCATTACCTATTAAACCACCCCCTTGCCACCTTCCCTCTGGTAACCATCAGTTTGTTCTCTGTCGTTAAAAGTCTGTTTTTTAGTTTGTCTACTTTTCTCTATTTATTTTGTTTCTTAAATTCCACATATAAGTGAAATCTCATGGTATTTGCCTTTCCCTGACTTATTTCACCTAGCATTATACTTTCTAGGTCCATCCATGTAGTTATAAGTAGCAAGATTTCATTCTTTTTT
The DNA here is from genome assembly GCF_022355385.1 of Mustela nigripes. Taxonomy (NCBI): domain Eukaryota; kingdom Metazoa; phylum Chordata; class Mammalia; order Carnivora; family Mustelidae; genus Mustela; species Mustela nigripes. The sequence goes on along the minus strand of NC_081561.1, from coordinate 123,974,319 downwards.
ATGGCTATGAATTATATATTTCTTCTTTATCCATTCAACTATCAATGGACACTTAGGCTGCTTCTATGACTTGGCTGTTGTAAATAATGTTACAATAAACATAGGGGAGTGTGTATATCTTTTTGAATTAGTGTTGTCATGTTCTTTGGGAAAATACCTAGTAGTGGAATTACTAGATCATATGGTAATTGTATTTTCAATTTGTTGAGGACCCTCCATACTGTTTTCCACAGTGGTTGCGCCAGTTTGCATTCCTACCAACAGTGCACGAGGGTTTCTTTTTCTCCACATCCTCACAAACACTTGTTCTTGCTTATATTTTTTATTTTAGCATCTGACATCTCATTGTGGTTTTGATTTGTATTTTCTTGATGATTTGTGAGTAATGCTGAACATTTTTTCATGTTTATAGATGTCCATTGGCCATCTATATGTCTTCTTTGGAGAAACCTTTGTCTGTTTTACACTTCACCACTCACACAAGCTCTAATTTCCCTGCCACAAACTCTGGGTCTCTTAACCTAATTTTTATTTTGGTCTTTGGACTTCTCAGATTTGGCGAACTTCAAGCTCTAACCTCATTCTTGGATCTTGTCCCATAATGTGACTTCAAGCTTTTTTTTTTTTTTTTTTTTTTTAGATTTACTTATTTTCTCTTAGATAGAGGTGAAGGTGAGAGGAAGAGAGAGAGAGAGGAGAGAGTCTCAAGCAGATCCCCTACCAAACGGAGAGCCCAATGTGGGGCTTGATCCCAGGACCCTGATATCATGACCTGGGCCAAAATCAATAGTCAGCCACTTAACCAACTGAGACACCCAGATGCCCCATGTAACTTTAAGCTTTGCTCACCCCTTCAAACGAGTCTCTGGTCACCAAAACCCCCAAAAGACATGCTGAGTTGGTGCCAGCTTAGTGGGATATCTAATGAAGAGATTCTCCCCATCATCTGACAGATGAGTTGGCAAAACAGACCCTCAGAGTAGTAGTCTTGGGCTACTTGTGTTTCTGATATCAGAGTTATGCAAGGAAATTAAAGCTCAGTTAAACATGAATTTTAAAAAATCTATTTCCAGCATGACTTTCAGCTGAGTGGACACAGAATGAGAAATCAATAAATACTATCTGAGGAGGTTTAAACTTATATATAAGAACACACATACACACACAAACACTCCATAAAAAATTTGACATCTTGATTTTTCAAACTACATTTAATTATTTATTCAATTCCTGCCTCTGCAAAAAGTGGGAGGAGTAGGGAATACAGACCTGTTCATTTCTTCATATTACACACTTAATTTCAAAGAGCTCTTTTGATAACTAACATCTCTAACTTTAAAGAAATGTCTACCCAAGTTTCAGCAATGTTAAAGTTAAGCAAATATTAATTTTTTAAAAATTATTTTAAAGTAATATGTATTATACAATCCCCTGTGTGCATACACCATAGTTTAGTTAATCGATCTAAGTTAATGGTCATATGTTTTGTTTCAAGTTTGTTGATATTCTGCACAAATAGTGTTGAACCACTTTTGTATGTATATCCTGGGGCTCATGTGATATTTCTGTAAATAGAAGAGAATGCTGAAATTGCTAGTTGTCATGCATGTGCACGTTCAGCTTTACAAGGTAAAGCAAACCTGTTTTCCAAAGTGGTTTTACCAATCTGCACTCCCTATGTAGTACCTGAGAAGCGCCCCCCTAGCTCTATGTCCTCTCCTGTATTTGGTATTCTCAGAACTAATTTTTCTAGTCTAGTGGGTCTAATGGTATCTCCCTGGGGTCTTCATTTGCATTTCCCCAATTAGTACTGAAGTTAAACAACTTTCCATGTGTTAACTGACATTTAGAGTTCTTCTTTTATGAAGAATTCTAATGAACTTTTATCCATTTTCTACTAAGTTGATAAATGTTTTCTTATGACTTCTCAGAATATTTGAGGTATATTGACATACTAGATTTTGAGAGATATACATGTTATAGGTATCATCTTAATGTGGACTTTTCACTCATTTTATGGTATATTTTAATGAAGAGAGGTTCTTAGTTTTAACATAGTAAAAATTATTATTCTTTTCTTTTATGGTTGGTCCTCTTATTTATGAGACCCTTCCCCATCTTAAAACCAAGATAATTTTTTTCCCATTCTCTTTTCTAGAATGTCTATTTTTCTTTCTTTCTGGTTAGGTCTTTAATCTATCTGGAATTTATTCCTATATATGATATGAGCCATAAGTCCAATTTAAATTGCTCCATATTAATATACAATTATTTTAGCATCATTTATCATATATCATATCATAAGAATATAGTTAGTTTTTATATACCATTTGGTAACCAGTAGCCTTCTAGATTCCATTAATTCTAATAATTTATATATAGAATTTGAAAATTACACATATACATAATCATGCTATCTTTATAACTCATGAATGAACATTGAATTTTAATAAGCATGTTTCTACAAAACTTAAAATAATCACATTATTTTTCTCACTTGTTATCCTAATGTGGCAGATTTTATCAATCAATTTTTCTTTTAAGTCAAACCAGCCTTGAACTCTGAGCATAAATCAACTAGACCATGGTGGATTGTCCTTTATATACATTGTTAATATTTTAGAATCTATGTTAACAGGTGATTTTAGCCTTTATAATTTTATTTTTTCATGCTCTTATCATTAGATTTTTATGTCAAGGGTATATGAACCTAATAAAATGAGTTGGGGGTATAGTCTCTCTTTTCCATACTCTGAACTACTTTGTGGGAGATTGTGATTATTTTTCCTTATATGTCTGGTAAACAGAAAAATCACCTGGGTTTTTTTTCCTACTACTTTATTTAGTAGTTACAAGTCAATTCTATTTTCTTTTTCTTTTTATGTCTGTATTCAAAAGATGCATTTTCTAAAAATTTTCCCATTTCACTGAAATTTTCAAATTTGTTGGCATAAAATTACTTATGACATCTTCTTGGTCTATACTATCCATAATTCTGTATCCATAATTCTGTCTACTCTTGCATCCTGATTTTGCTATTTTTTCTATTCTCTGTTCCTCTTTTCCTTAATCTTGCCAGAGCTTCATCCATTTTATCACCCTTTTTTAAAGAATTAAATTTTGGCTCTTTAGTTACTCTCAATGAATTTTTAATATCATTATTTTATATCATTTCTCTATCTTAAGGGAGTTATCTTGCTCTTCTCTTCTAATTTCACAAAATAGGTCATTCCTCACTAATCTGCAGGTTTTCTTATATTACAATACAAACACTTAAGGCTATAAATTTCTCTCTAAGTTCTGCTTTACCTACAAACAACTTCCAGTTTTCATTATTGTACAGTTCTAAATAATTTGTTTACTTTCAATACTTTTTGTTCCTTTGGTTTATGGTGATTTAGAAGTTGATTCCTAATTTCTAAAACTTGGGCTTTTCTATTTAAGAATTCCCATTTAATTTCATTTTAATTAGAAGACACATTCTATATTATTTTGATTCATTAAAAAATTTGAGACTTGCTTTATGGCTTTGGTGGGTTTTTTGTTTTGTTTTGTTTTGTTTTCAGCACAACAGTATTCCTTGTTTTTGCACCACACCCAGTGCTCCATGCAATCCATGCCCTCTCTAATACCCACCACCTGGTTCCCCCAACCTCCCACCCCCCACTGCTTCAAACCCCTCAGATTGTTTTTCAGAGTCCATAGTCTTCCATGGCTCACCTCCCCCTTCAATTTCCCCCAACTCCCTTCTCCTCTCTAACTCCCCTTGTCCTCCATGCTATTTGTTATGCTGAACAAATAAGTGAGACCATATGATAATTGACTCTCTCTGCTTGACTTATTTCACTCAGCATAATCTCTTCCAGTCCTGTCCATGTTGCTACAAAAGTTGGGTATTCATCCTTTCTGATGGAGCCATAATACTCCATAGTGTATATGGACCACATCTTCCTTATCCATTAGTCTGTTGAACACCTGGAAGCTAAAGACCACCTTGCTTAAGAATGCTTGAATCAACCATGAGATCAAAGAAGAACTGAAACAATTCATGGAAACCAGTGAAAATGAAGACACTTTGGTCTAAAACCTATGGGATACAGCAAAGGCGGTCCTAAGGGGGAAATACATAGCCATCCAAGCCTCCCTCAAAAAAATTGAAAAATCCAGAACACACCAGTTGTCTCTAGACCTTAAAGAACTGGAGAATCAACAACAAATCAAACCAACTCCACACATAAGAAGGGGCTATAATCAAGATTAGAGCTGAGATCAATGAGGTAGAAACCAGAGATACAGTAGAACGTATCAATGAAACTAGAAGCTGGTTTTTTGAAAGAATCAATAAAATTGATAAACCATTGGCCACACTAATCCAAAAGAAATGAGAAAGCCCAAATTCATAAAATTGTGAATGAAAAGGGAGAGATCACAACTAACAGCAAGGAAGTAGAAACAATCATCAGAAGTTATTATCAACAGTTATATGTCAATAAGCTAAACAACCTAGATGAAATGGATACATTCCTGGAAAACTATAAATTCCCAAAATTGAACCAGGAAGAAAATGACAGCCTGAATAGACCGATATCTAGTAACAAGATTGAAGCAATGATCAAAAACCTCCCAAAAAACAAGAGCCCAGGACCTGATGGATTCCCTGGGGAATTCTACCAAACTTTCAAAGAAGAAATAACACCTATTCTCCTGAAGCTATTTCAAAAAATTGAAGCAGAAGGAAAACTTCCAGACTCGTTCTATGAAGCCAGCATTACCCTGATCCCCAAACCAGGCAAAGACCCTACCAAAAAGGAGAATTTCAGACCAATATCACTGATGAATATGAGGAATATGGATGCTAAGATTCTCAACCAGATCCTAGCAAACAGGATCCAATAGCACATTAAAAAGATTATCCACCATGACCAGGTGGGATTCATTCCTGGGCTACAAGGATGGTTCAACATTCGCAAATCAATCAATGTGAGAGAACAAGTTAATATGAGAAGAGAGAAGAACCACATGGTCCTCTCAATTGATGCAGAAAAAGCATTTGACAAAATCCAGCATCTGTTCCTGATTAAAACGCTTTAAAGTATAGGGATAGAGGGAACACTCCTGAACTTCATAAAATCTATCTATGAAAGATCCACAGCAAATATCATCCTCAATGGGGAAAAGGCTTGCAGCCTTCCTGTTGAGATCAGGAACACGACAAGGATGCCCAATCTCACCCCTCTTGTTCAACATAGTATTAGAAGTCCTAGCAATAGCAATCAGACAACAAAGAGAAATAAAAGGTATCCAAATTGGCAATGAAGAAGTCAAACTCTCTCTCTTCGCAGATGACATGATTCTTTATATGGAAAACCCAAAAGACTCCACCCCCAAACTACTCGAACTCATATAGCAATTCAGTAACGTGGCAGGATACAAAGTCAATGTACAGAAATCAGTGGCTTTCTTATACACTAACAATGAAAATACAGAAAGGGAAATTAGAATATCGATTCCATTTACTATAGCACCAAGAACCATAAGATACCTGGGAATAAACCTAACCAAAGAGGTAAAGGATCTGTGTACTCGAGGAACTACAGAACACTCATGAAAGAAATTGAAGAAGACACAAAAAGATGGAAGACCACTCCATGCTCTTGGATCGGAAGAATAAACATTGTTAAAATGTCTATACTGCCTAGAGCAATCTATACTTTTAATGCCATTCCGATCAAAATTCCACTGGTATTTTTCAAAGAGCTGGAGCAAATAATCCAGAAATTTGTAGGGAACCAGAAGACACCCCGAATTGCTAAGGAAATGTTGAAAAGCAAAAATAAAACTGGCTTTGGTGTTTTTAAAAATATTTTATTTGTGCTATAAAAAGAAGGCATGGTTTGTAGTTGTTAGTTAGAAACAGTACATCAAGCTTGTCATTTTGTTCAACTCTGTATTTTTTACTAATTCTATCTGCTAGCTCTTCAATTACTGAGAAAGTAAAAACTCCTGCAATGATTATGGATTTAACCGTTTTTCTTCCATTAATATTTGCTTTATATTTAAAGATATTATTAGGTTTTGATATTATGATTGTACCAATTTATTGTCCCACCAGCACTGTATAAGAAAGTTTTTTAATTACATTATTTTATTTTAATTACATTATTTAATTACATTATTTTAAATTACATTATTTTAATTACATTATTTAGTCATACAGTACAACATTAGTTTTTGATATAGTGTTCCATGATTCATTGTTTGCATATAACACCCAGTGTTCCATGCAATACGTGCCCTCCTTAATACCCATCACCAGGCTAACCCATCCCCCCCACCCCCACAAAACACACTCAGTTTATTTCTTGGAGTCCATAGTTTCTCATGGTTCATCTCCCTCTCCGATTTCCCCACCTTCATTTTTCCTTTTCTTCTCCTAATGTCCTCCATGCTATTCCTTATGTTTCACAAATAAGTGAAACCATATGATAATGACTTTCTCTGCTTGACTTATTTCACTTAGCAATAATCTCCTCCAGTCACAACTATGTTGATGCAAAAGTTGGGTATTCATCATTTCCAATGGCTGAGTAATATTCCACTGTATATATGGACCACGTCTTCTTTATCCATTGATCTGTTGAAGGGCATCTCGGCTCTCTCCACAGTTTGGCTATTGTGGACATTGCTTCTATGAACATTGGGGTGCATATGGCTTTTCACTACCTCTGTATCTTTGGGGTAAATACCCATTAGTGCTATTGCTGGGTCATAAGATAGCTCTATTTTTTTTTTTTAAGATAGCTCTATTTTTAACCTTTTGAGGAACCACCACACTGTTTTCCAAAATGGCTGTACCAGCTTGCATTCCCTCCAACAGTATAAGAGGGTTCTCCTTTCTCCACAGTCTTTCCAACATTTTTTGTTTCTTGCCTTGTCAATTTTTGCCATTCTGACTGCTGTATGGTATTTCAATGCAGTTTTGATTTGAATTTTTCTGATGGCTAATGATGATGAATATTTTTTCATGTATCTGTTAGCCATTTGTATGTCTTCTTTGTAGAAGTGTCTGTTTATGTCTTCTGCCCAATTTTTGACTTGATTATTTGTTTTTTGGGTGTTGAGTTTGAGAAATTCTTTATAGATCTTGGATATCAGTCCTTTGTCTGTAGTGTCATTTGCAAGTATCTTCTCCCATTCTGTGGATTGCCTCTTGTTTTATTGACTGTTTCCTTTGCTGTGCAGAAGTTTTTATCTTGATGAAGTCCCCAAAATTCATTTCTACTTTTGTTTCCCTTGCTTTTGGAGACATGTCTTAAAAGAAGTTGCTGTGGCCAATGTTGAAAAGGTTACTGCCTACATTATCCTCTAGGATTTTGATGGATTCCTATCTCACATTGAGGTCTTTCATTCATTTAGAATTTATATTGTGTATGGTGTAAGAGAATAGTTGAGTTTTATTCTTCTGTGTATAGCTGTCCAACTTTTCCAGCTTTTATTGAAGAGGCTGTCTTTTTTCCACTGTATATTTTTTCCTGCTTTGTTGAAGATTATTTGACCATAGCTTGAGGGTCCATATCTAGGCTCTCTATTCTGTTCCATTGGTCTATGTGTCTGTTTTTCTTCCAATACCATGCTGTCTTGGTGATCACAGCTTTGTAATATAGCTTGAAATCAGAAAATGTGATGTCCCCAGCTTTTTTTTTTTTTTCTTTTTCAACATTACTTTGGTGATTCGGGATCTTTTCTGGTTCCATACAAATTTTAGGGTTGTTTGTTCTACCACTTTGAAAAATGCCATTGGTATTCTGATCAGGATGGCTTTGAAAGTATAGATTGCTCTGGGCAGCATAGACATTTTAACAATGTTTATTCTTCCAATCCATGAGCATGGAATATTTCCCCATCTTTTTGTGTCTTCTTTGATTTCTTTCATGAGTGTTCTGTAGTTCCTAGAGTATAGATCCTTTACCTCTTTGGTTAGGTTTATTTCAAGGTATCTTATGGTTTTTGGTGCTATTGTAAATGGAATCAATTCTCTAATTTCTCTTTCTACCATTACATTATTAGTGCATAAGAGCAACTGATTTCTATACAATGATTTTGTATCCTGCCAAATTACTGAATTTGTATCCTGCCACATTACTGAATTACTAGAACTATGAGTTCTAGTAATTTGGGGTGCAGTCTTTTGGGTTTTCCACATAAAGTATCGTGTCATCTGTGAAGAGAGTTTGACTTCTTCTTTGTCAATTTGAATACCTTTTATTTTTGCTGCTGTTGTTGTTGTTGTTGTCTGATTGCTGTTGCTAGGACTTCTAGTACTATGTTGAACAATAGTGATGGGAGTGGGCATCCTTGTTGTGTTCCTGATCTCAACAGGAAGGCTGCAAGCTTTTTCCCATTGAGGATGATATTTGCTGTGGGTCTTTCATAGATAGATTTTATGAAGTTCAGGAATGTTCCCTCTATCCCTATACTTTAAAGCGTTTTAATCAGGGACAGATGCTGTATTTTGTCAAATGCTTTTTCTCATCAATTGAGAGGACAATGTGGTTCTTCTCTCTCCTCTTATTAATGTGTTCTATCACATTGATTAATTTGTGAATGTTGAACCACCCTTGCATCCCAGGGATAAATTCCACCTGCTCGTGGTGGATAATCCTTTTAATGTACAGTTGGATCCTATTAGCTAGGATCTTGTTGAGAATTTTGGCATCCATATTCATCAGGGATATTGGTCTGAAATTCTCCTTTTTCATGGTCTTTGCCTGGTTTGGGGATCAAGGTAATGCTGGCCTATAGAAAGAGTTTGGACGTTTTTGTTCTGTTTCTATTTTTTGAAATAGCTTCAGGAGAATAGGTATTATTTCTTCTTTGAAAGTTTGATAGAATTCCCCAGAGAGTCCATCAGGTCCTGGACTTGGTTTTTGATCACTGCTTCGATCTTATTACTGGTTATTTGTCCATTCAGGTGTCAATTTCTTCCTCTTTCAGTCTTGGTGGTTTATAGATTTCCAGGAATGCATCCATTTCTTCTAGGCTGCTTAACTTACTGGCATATAGCTGTTGATAATAATTTCTGATAATTGTTTCTACTTCCTTGGTGTTATTCATGATCTATCCCCTTTCATTCATAGTTTTATTAATTTGATTCCTTTCTCTTTTCTTTTGGATAAGTCTGGCTTATGGTTTATTGATCTTATTAATTTGTTCAAGGAACCAGCTTCTAGTTTCATGATATATTTCTGGTTTCTAATTCACTGATCTCTGCTCTAATCTTAATTATTTCCCTTCTTATGTGTGGGTTGGGTTTAATTTGTTGCTGATTCTCCAGTTCTTTAAGATGTAAAGATAGTTTATGTATTCAGAATTTTTCTATCTTTTTTGAGTGAGGCTTGGATGGGTATATATATCCCCTTAGGACTACCTTTGCCAAATCCCATAGGTCTGGGAGAGAAGTGTTTTCATTCTCATTGGTTTCCATGAATTGTTTAAGTTCTTCTTTGATTTCCTGGTTGACATAAACATTTCTTTTCTTTTCTTTTCTTTTTATTTGACAGAGAGAGATCACAAGTAGGCAGAGAGAGGGGGAAGCAGGCTCCCCATTGAGCAGAGAGCCTGAGGCGGGCCTGGATCCCAGGACCCTGGGATCTTGACCTGAGCCAAAGACAGAGGCTTAACCCATTGAGCCACCCAGGTGCTCTGACCCAAACATTCTTGGGCAAGATCGTCTTTAGCTTCCAAGTGTTTGAATTTCTTCTAGACTTTTTCTTGTGATTGAGTTCCAGTTTCAAAGCACTGTGGTCTGAGAATATGCAGGGTATAATCTCAATCTTTTAGTATCAATTGAGACCTGATTTGTGACCCAGTATGTGGTCTATTCTGGAGAAAGTTCCATATGTGCTCAAGAAGAATGAGTATTCTGTTGTTTTAGAATGGAATGGTCTGTATATATCTATGAGGTCCATCTGGTCCAGTATGTCATTCAAAGCCCTTGTTTTTTTGTTGATTTTATGTTTAGATGATCTGTCTATTGCTGTGGGTGGAATTTGAGGTCTCGTACTATTAACGTATTATTATCAATATGTCTATTTTGGTTAACAGTTGGCTTATGTAGTTGGCTGCTCCCATGTTGGGGGCATAGATATTTACAATTGTTAGATGTTCTTGTTGGACAGACCCTTTAAGAATGATATAGTGTCCTTCTGTATCTCTAACTATAGTCTTTAGCTTAAAATCTAATTTGTCTGATATGAGAATTGCTATGCCAGCTTTCTTTTAAGGTCCATTGTCATAAAAGATAGTTTTCTATCCCTTCACTTTCAGTCTGGATATATCTTTAGATTCAAAATCAGCCTCTTGTAGATAGCATATGGATGGGTCCTGTTTTTTTTAATCCAATATGCAACCCTGTGTCATTTCATGCCATTTCATAGGCCATTCATGATGAGAATGATTATTAAAAGGTATGATTTTATTGTTGTCATGTTGTCCATGAAGTCCTTGTTTCTATAGGTTGTCTCTAAATTTCTGTTCTATATCACTCTTGAGGTCTTTCTACTTTTATAGAACCTCCTTCAATATTTCTTGCAGGGACAACTTAGAGGTCACACATTCTTTCAGTTTTTGCCAGTCTTGGAAGCTCTTTATCTCTCCCTCCATTCTAAATGACACCTCGTCTGAAAAACATTCTTGGCTGCAAGTTCTTCTCATTTAGTACCCTAAATAGGTCTTGCCAGCTCTTTCTGGCTAGTTGGGTCTCTGTGGAATGGTCTGATGTTATTCTGATTTTCCTCCCTCTGTACTCAAGGAATCTCTTCCCCCTAATGGCCCTTAAGATGTCTTCCTTGGTTTTAACATTTGCAAGTTTTACTATTACATGCCTAGGCATTGGTCTATTCTCTTTGATCTTGGGAGGGGTCCTGCCTCTAGGACACGATGGCTTGTTTCATTCCCCAAATTAGGGAAGTTCTCGGCTACAATTTGCTCAAATGTATCTTCTAGTCCTCTTTCTCTATCCACCCCCCCCCCCCCCCCCCCCCCCCCCGGACCCCCGCCAGGGATCCCAATAATTCTGACATTGGAATGATTCTTGGCATCATTTATTTCTCTAATTCTGTTCTCATGGATTTTAAGTTATTTGTTCCAGGCCTCCTCCTGCTCCTTCTTTTTTATCAGTTTGTCTTCTAGATTACTAATTTGTTCTTCACCTCATTTACCCTAGCTGTTAGAGTATCTAGATTAGATTGGATCCCATCGATAGCATTTTTAAGTTCTGCCAGTCAACTCTCATTTCTGTGCTTAGAGAATCTATGTTACCATTAATGGTTTTCTTCATCCTAGCTATTGTGTGCATAACTGTTACCGTGAATCTGATTCTGACTTCTTGCTTATATCCATACCCATTATTTCTATGGCAGAGGTCACAGTCTCTCAATTTTCCCTGTGTTAGGGGTTCCTCCTCTTAGTCATCCTGTTGAGGGTGTTTGAGGGATGTACAGAGTCCAGATTATTGACCACCACCAAAGCAAGGTGAACCTGTTTTATAGGGACCTTAGGGTTGTCAGTCTCTTGTTCTTCCAGCCTGTCTTCTGGGGAACAGGCCAGCCACACTGTTACTTGGGCAACCCCTTTTGGACAGAGTTGCCCTGCCCCCTGTTGGGGGGGAATTGGACTCAGTGAAAACCAATTTTGGGAGGCTTTTGTTCTCTGGGGGCTTTCCCTGAGTCAGAGCAGAAGTGACCATATCCAAACCTCTGTCTCAGAACAGAGAGATCACAGTCTGTTTTCCAGTGAGCCCTCCAGGCCACACTGCCTCTGTTTTTGTCTGTGCTGCTGAAAACCACAGCATCCTGGATTGTGCACCCCACATCAGCACTCCCAGCTGTTGCTTCCAGGTCCAGGCACATTTCTGCCCTTTGTGCTTCTAAAACCACCAGCTGCCCCCAGTTTGCAAGCATGCCCCTGCAGCTCCAGGTTTTAGTCTGGCGGGCTGCCCTAAAGACCTTTCTCCACTGCTACCAGTCTGCAAGTCTGTGCCCAGTCCCCAGCATGGGAGGCTTTTGTGCTCTATTGGTGCTGGATCCTGGAGCCTCCCTCCACTTTCTGTTTATCTTCCAGTATCCACCTGCAGAATCATGACTCCTCACTTCATACCTTTAAACCAACAGCCAGAGATATTCTGTCTGTAGAGATCCAGATATATCTTCTTATATCTCAGGCTGATTTCTTTGGTGTTCAGAGTGGTCTGGAAATATCAAGCTCAGTTTAGGGGACTGGTTGAAAGAGGGTCCTCTACTCCTCCTCCTCCCTTTGTACAAGAACTTTATCCTCTCCTGTATTTAACACTGGCATATTTCTTATGCTTTTCCAGTTGAGTAAGTGTATAATGATTCATTGTAACCATGAATTTTGCTTCTCTGATTAGTAATATTATTGTTTGGCTCTGAGTGTTTATTAACCATATGTGTTTCCACTTCTATAAAATCCTGATTTATGCTTTTGCCCTCTTCCCCTTAAGTTGTTTATTCATTTTCAACCCACAAGGAAGTTATTTTTATGGGCAGCAAATATCTTTTTTCAGTTGGTGTCGTGTCTTTTCATTCTCTGTAAGGGGTCTTCTGATGTCTAGAAGTTCTTTATTTTAGTGTAGTCAAATTAATCAATATGTTCTTTATGATGGTCTTTTTGTGTGCCATGTTTATGGAATTTTTTCCTAGCCCCAGATAAGAAAGATATTCATTTATATTATATTTAAAGGTCTTAAAATTTTTGCTCTTGAAATATAAGTTTTAACCATTCTGTAGCTTATTTTGGGATATTTTTGTTTGATTTATTTTTGGATTTTATTTTGGAGTGAAGTGAGGTATAAACAGTTTTTCTTTTTTCCTCTTGAATATTTATTCTGTTATTAAATTGTTCCTCCACTCCCCACTACTGTAGTACCACTGCCACATATTTTGATATGCATTTGTGCAATTATTTTTTGGTTATTCTATTCTACTTCATTGATCAATTTTTCTATTCCTACTTATATTTCATACAATTTCAATTACTGTAACTTTATATTATTCATAGAAAAAACTCTCCTTCCTTCTTCAGAAGTGTTTTGGATTCTTATCCTTTACCTCCTTCATATAAATTATAGCATTAGCTTGTCCAGTTTCACCAAAAATAAATATATAAAAGAATTGATATTTTAACTGTGGTTGCATTGTATCTATACATCAACTTGTGAACAACTGACATCTTTTTAATATTAAATATAACAATTCACGAACATGGGATATGTTTCTATTTATTTAGTTTTTCTTCTATATCTTCTGCAAAATATTCCAATATTCTATGGTCTGATCTTGCACATATTTTTTAGATTATTCCCAGATACTTTATACTTTATTTTGCTACTGTTGGTGGGTTTTCTAAAATTAATTTTTCTAATTATTTTTTCTTGTATCCAGAAATACATTTGACTTTTGCTTATTTATCATATGTCCAGCCTCACTGAGCAACCCTCATTATTTTAATATAATTTTGTCAGATTTTCTGTTTTTAAGTAAAGAATCATATCATATAAAAATGATGGTTTTATTTTCTTCAGTAAAATGTGGAATGGAGTGGTGATAGTGGGTGCTTATTCTTCTTTTGAGATGATGCAGGGAACACTTCTAATGTTTCCATAGTTAAAATGATAGTGGAGGTCAGATGGGAAGATGGCGAAGTAGGAGGACCCTAAGCTTTCCTTGTCCCATGATACACCTAGATAACACTCACATAAGTGTAAATAACCCAGAAAATGACCCAAAGACTTACAGAACAAAGTCCTCAACTAAAGGTAAAGAAGAGACCACATCAAAGAAGGTAGGAAGGGTGAAGACACAGTGTAAGAGCAAAACAGACCTTGGCCTACCATGGTGGGGAGGGAGCTGATAAGGTGGAGAAGGTGGGAAAAAAAATTCCACACTGGGGAGCCCACAAATGGGGAGGAAAAATCTCCATAACACTTGCTTTTGAAGGCAAAAAATTATTACAACAAGCGGGACTTAAACCTGGAATTTTAACAATTGGTAAGCTTGGTTCTAGGAGAACCTTGGAGGGTGTTTGGAAGTGGAGTGTCCACCCTGAATGAGACAGTATAAGAAACAGCCTGTGAAGATACGGCATAGAACAAGCAGTTTGAAAAATACTGGGGGAAGACAAGAGGTAGAGTGATTTGTTCATCTTAGAACATGGTCCTGAGAGACAGGGATAATGGGTGAGCCCTCCAGGAACAAAGGAGTTGGCAAGCACCATTTCCCTCCCCTGCGGGAACCAACCCAGCACCAATACTCTTCTCCCAACCCATACACTTTGTAGGACCTCAGTTCTGGCGGCTGTAGGGACAAGTCTCATTTTGCAAGCAGACCACCATGTTTTGTTAAAATGCTCCCCACCTCTGCTGGCAAATGCCCACAATAGACAAAGAGAGCCTCTACAGACAACTGGACCGAAGGGAAAAAGAAGATAAGACTCGATAGCAGAGCCCATACAACACACATAGGAGGTATTCTTTGAAGGGGACAGGGGACACAGCACTGCATGGTACTATAGGACCTCTTCCTCATAAGGCTATTATCGTCAAGAGCAAAAGAAGTAGCTGACTTCCCTAACATACAGACTCAGAGAGTTGGACAAAATGGGGAGGCAGAGAAATATGTCCCAAATGAAAGAACCACAACAAAACCACAGCAAGAGATCTAAGCAAAATGGATATAAGTAATACGTCTGATAGAGAATTTAAAGCAATGATCATAAAGATACTTACTGGACCTGAGATGAGTAAAGGACATCAGTGAGACCCTTGACACAATGATTAAAAAAAGAACAAAGAAATCAAGAGCACAATAAATGAAATTAAAAATATACTTGATAGAATAAATAGCAAGCTAGAGGAAGCAGAGGAACCAATTAACATCCCAGAAGGCAGAGTAATAGAAAGTAACCAAGTTGAGCAAAGGAGAGGAGAGAAAATTATGCAAATTAAGAATAGTCTTAGGGAACTCAATAACTCTATCATGCATAATAATATTTACAATATAGGGATTTCAGAAGAAGAGGAGCGAGAAAGGAGGGCAGAAAATGTGTTTAAAGAAATAAGAGCTAAAAACTTCCCTAATCTATGGAAGGAAACAGATATCCAGATGCAGGAGGCAGAGATCCCCCTAAATTTCAACCCAAGACATATAGTAATTAAAATGACAAAAAGTGAAGGAAAAAATTTTAAAGTAGCAAAAGAAAAGAAGACAGTTACATACAAGGAAATCTCCATAAGGCTACTAGCAGAAACCTGGCAAGCTGGAAGGGAGTGGCATGATATATTCAAAGTGCCAAAAAGGAAAAATCTGAAACCAAGAATCCTCTATCCAGCAAGGTTATCATTCAGAATAGAAGGAGAAATAAAGAGTTTCTCAGGCAAACAAAACTAAAGGAGTTCATGACCACTAAATCAGCCCCCCAAGAAACCTCAAAGGGAACTCTTTGAATGGAAAGAAAAGACTGTAAGTAAGAGTATGAAAAGTAATAACACAATAGCAGTAAAAATAAGCATTTCTGTAAAAATCAGTCAAGGGATTCATAAACAAAAGAATGTAAAATATGACATCATATACCTAAAACATGGGGGAGAGGAGTAAGGAATGGGTTTAGTTAATATAGACTACTATATGTGGAAAATTAATATACAATGGTGACCACAAATCAGAAACCCATAATACATATGCAAAGAATAAAGAGGAAGGAATCTAAGTATCTCACTAAAGAAAGCCAACAAGCCATGAACAAGAGCAAGAGATGAAAGGATCAGAGAAAATCTATAGAAACAAGTAACAAAATGGCAATAAATATATATTTATCAATAATCACTTTGAGTATAAATGGACTAAATGTTTCAATCAAAAGGTATAGAGAGACAAAGGATAAAAGAGTGAAACCCGGGGTGCCTGGGTGGCTCAGATGGTTGAACATCTGCCTTCGGCTTGGGTCACAATCCCAGGGTCCTAGGATTGAGCCCGGTGTCAGGCTCCCTGCTCAGTGGAGAATTTGCTTCTCCCTCACTCTCTGCCTCTCCCCCTGCTTGTGCTCTCTCTCTCTCCCTCAAATGAATAAATAAAAAAATCTTAAAAAAAAAAAAAAAAGCAAGACCCATCTATGTGCTGCTTACAAGAGACTCACTTCAGATCAAAAGTCACCTACACACCGAAAGTGAGGCGATAAATATTTATCATACAAATGGATGTCAAAAGAAAGCCAGGGTAGCAATACTTATATCAAACAAAATATACTTTAAAACAAAGACTATAACAAGAGACAACGCTATATAATAATAAAGGGGACAACCCAACAAGACAATATAACAATTGTAAATATTTACGCACCGAACACAAGAACACCCAAATACATAAAATAGTTAATAACAAACATAAAGAAAATAATTGATAGTAATATAATACTAGTAGGGGACTTTAATGCCCCACTTACATTGATGGACTGATTATCTGAACAGAAAATCAACCAGGAAACAGTGGCTTTAAATGACACAGGGGACCAGATGGAGTTAACAGACATATTCAGAACATTCTATCCTAAAAGAGCAGAATAGACATTCTTTTCAAGTGCACATGAAACATTCTCCAGAATAGATCACATATTAGGCCACAAAACAAGTCTCAACAAATTCAAAGAAATCAAAGTCCTACCATGCATCTTTTCTGACCACAACACTCTGAAAATAGAAATCAACCACAATAAAGAACCTGGAACAAGCACAAAAAAAATAGAGGTTAAATAACATGCTACTAAAAAACAATGAATAGGTCAACTAAGAAATCAAAGAAGAAACCAAAAATTACATGGAAACAAATGAAAAGGAAAAAACGATGGTCCAAAATCTTTAGGATGCAGCAAAAGTGGTTCTAAGAGGGAAGTTTATAGCAATACAGGCCTACCTCAAGAAGCAAAAAAAAGTACCTCAAATAAACAACCTAAGCTTATATACACCAACAGGAGCTGGAAAAGGAAGAAACAAGACTCAAACCCAGGAAAAGGAAAGAGATAACAAAGATTAGAGCAGAAATAAATTATATAGAAATGGAAAAAAAAAAAAAACGACATTGAACAGATCACTGAAACCAGGAGCTGGTTCTTGAAATGAACAAACAAATTTATAAACCTCTGGCCAGTCTCATAGAAAGAGAGAGAGAGAGACAAAGAAGGGCCCAATAAAATCACTAATGAAAGAGGAGAAATAATAACCAACACCACAAAAATATAAACAATTGCATAGAATATTATGAAAACCTATATGCCAACACATTAGACAACTCAGAAGTAATAAATTCCTAGAAACATTAAGCAGAAAGAAATAGAAAATTTAAACAAATTACTAGAAATGAAGTGGAACCAGTAATCAAAAAACTCCCAACAACAAATGTCCAGGACCAGACAGCTTCACAGGCAAATTCTACCAAACATTTAAGGAAGAGTTAATACCAGTTCTTCTCAAACTATTCCAAAAAATAGAGGAGGAGTAAAAACTTCCAAATTTTTTCTAAGAGGCCCGTATAACCCTGATACCAAAACCAGATAAAGACACCACAATTAAAGAACTACAGGCCAGTATCTCTCATGAATATAGATGCAAAAATCCTTAACAAAATATTAGCAAAACTATTCCAACAATACATTAAAAAAATCATAGACCGTGATCAAGTGAGATTTATTCCTGGGATACAAAGGTGATTCAATATTCACAAAACAATCAGTGTGATAGGTGGCATCAGTAAGAGAAAGGATAAAAATCCCTATGATCATTTCAACAGATGCAGAAAAAGTATTCAACAAAATATAATATCTATTCATGATACATTGCAAAGTAGGTCTAGAGGGAACATACCTCAAAATAATAAAGGCCTTATACGAATAACCCACAGCCAACATCATCTTCAATGTTGAAAGTTGAGAGCTTTTCCCCTAAGGTCAGGAACAAGACAAAGATGTCCATTCTCATCACTTTTATTCAACAGAGTGCTGGAAGTCCTCACCACAGCAATCAGAACACATAAAGAAACAAAAGGCATCCACATTGGTAAGGAAGAAGTCAAACTCTTAATATTTGCAAATGACATGACACTATATATAGAAAACCCTAAAGACACCACCAAAAATCCACCAAAACTGATAAGTGAATTCTGTAAAGTCATAGGATACAAAATCAGTGTGCAAAAATCTGTGGCATTTCTATATACTAATAATGAAGTAGGAGAAAGTGAAATTAAGAAAATAGTCCCATTTATAATTGCATCAAAACCAATAAAAGATCTAGGAATAAACTCAACCAAAGAGGTTAAAGACCTGTACTATGAAAACTATAAAGCACTGGTGAAAGAAATTCAAGATGACATAAAGAAATGGAAGCAGTTCCATGCTCATGGATTAGAAGAACAAATATTGTTAAAATGTCTATACTACCCAAACCAATCTATACGTTTAGTGCAAACCCTATCAAAATCAATAGCATTTTTCACAGAACTAGAACAAACAATCCTAAAATTTGTATGGAATCACGAAAGACCTTGAATAGCCAAAGAAATCATGAAAAAGAAAAACAAACTTTTCTTGTCACCATTCCAGATTTCAAGTTACAATACACAGTCGTAGTAATTAAAATAGTATGACACTGGCATAAAAATACATGAAAAGATCAATGGAATAGAAAGCCCAGAAAAACCTACAATTATATGCTATGCTCAATTAATCTTCAGTAAAGGCAGAATGAATCTACAATGGGAAAAAAGACAGGCCCTTCAACAAATGGTGTTGGGAAAAAAGAACAAAAGAACAAAAACTGGACCACTTTCTTTAACCATACAGAAAAATAGACTCAAAATGGATTAAAGATCTAACTGTATGTTGTGAGACCATAATAATCCCTGAAGAGAGCACGGGCAGTGTTTGCTCTGACACTGGCCAAAGCAACGTTTTTCTAGATAAGTCTCCTAAGACAAAGGAAATAACAGCAAAAATGAACTATTTGGACTACATCAAAATGAAAAGTACCTGCACAGTGAAGGAAACGATCAACAAAACTAAAAGCAGCCTATGGAATGGGAGAAGATATTTGCAAATAACGTATCAGACAAAGATTAGTATCAAAAATAGGTAAAGAATTTATAGAACTCAACACCCAAAGAACAAATAATCCAACTTAAAATGGGCAGAAGACATGAACAGATATTTTTCTAAAGAAGACATACAGATGGCTAGCAGACACGTGAAAAGACATTCATCATTATTCACCATCAGGAAAATGCAATGCAAATCAAAACTACAATGAGATAGCACCTCACACCTGTCAGAATGCCTCAGATCTAGAACATAAGAACAGCACGTGTTGGTGAGGATGTGGAGAAAAAGGAACACTCGTGCATTGTTGGTGGAAATGCAAATAGATGCAGCCACTCGGGAAAACAGTGGGCGCCTCAAAAAGTTAAAAATAGCATTACCCTATGACCCAGCAATGGCACTGCTAAGTATTTACTTGAAGAATTAAAAAAACCTAATTCAAAGGGATACTTGCACGCCTATATTTATAGCAGCGTTATTTACAATAGCTAAAACATGGAAGTAACCCAGTTGTCCATTGATAGATGAGTGGGTAAAGAATATATATATATATATGTTTACATATAAATATATATATATAAACATATAATATAAATATATATATGGTTATATAGTGGATATATATATATATATAAAACTCATCCATTAAAATAAATGAAATCTTGTCATTTACATAATGGCAAATGGATGGAACTAGAGCGTATAATGCTGAGTGAAATATGTCAGTCAGAGAAAGACAAATACTATATGATTTCACTCATATGTGGAATTTACGAGACAAAAGAAACAAGTAAAGGGGGGAAAAAGAGACAGACAAACCAAAAAACAGACTGCTAACTGTAGAGAACAAACTGTTGGTTACCAGAGAGGTAGGGGGCTGTGGGAGGGCGGGGGATGGGTAAATCTGTGATGGGGATTAAGGAGGGCATTTGTTGTGATGAAAATAAACAAACAAATAGATAAAATGTTTGTGGTAGGGTTGGATTCTTTGGTCTTTGTTTCTGTTCTTTGTTTACCTTAATTAGGTTAAGGGTATTGTCTTCTATTCCTATTTTTCCTTGAGTGTTTGTTTAATGAATGGGTATGGAATTTTGTTTTCTTAATGTAAAGAGATGATCAAATGGTTTCCTCCTTCCTTTCATGTTTTATATTTCTTTTCTTTCATATTTTCCATCTCTTTGTATGTGTTACATTTAGTATAACTTCCTCAAAGCTACCTCTCAGTTAATGAATTCCCTTTAGCTTTCTAATTTGATATTTAACCTAGCCATGACTTAATTTATTTTTAATTTCTAAAAGTTATATCTTGTTTTTCCAAATCTGGTCAGTCATGTTTATGCAGTCTTGCAATTTACTATTCGGGGGATGACATTTTTGTCTCGAAACACTACCTATCGTAGCGTTCTATAATATGTATTTGGTCTTTCCGGTACATAAAACCCTCAGAGGATCTAAATATGTTGTTTGTTATTTTTTTCTTATTCTTATTCATCATTTTAAAAATGTCTAGGTAGGGAGAAATAAAAAGAACCATGGCAGCTACTGCAAGTAGAAGGAATTTAATAAAAGAAATTTGTTATACAAGTGGGATGGCCTGGAAGATTAAAAGAGGAAGGGTAATATTACCTAGAGATTCAGAAGTCAGTCTTTCTCTTGAGGTTGGAGGAGAAAAAGGTTTGTTTTTTTGTTTTTGTTTTTTAAAGAGATTTTATTTATTTATTTATTTATTTATTTGACAGAGACCACAAATAGGCAGAGGGCGGGGGGGGGGGGGGAAGCAGGCTCCCTGCTGAGCAGAGAGCTGACGCAGAGCTCCATCCCAGGACCCTGGGATCATGACCTGAGCCAAAGGCAGAGGCTTTAACCCACTGAACCACCCAGGCATCCCTGGAGAGGGAAAAGGTTAAGTGGTTCATGCAGTCCCCAGGAGAACAGTGACACTGATGCTGCACCAACCCCAGTTACTAATTGCTTGCTGTCATACTCCTTGGGAAGCCCACAGCCTACACTTTGCTGCCAGAGCCTGGGAGCCACCGTCCCTTTGAAATTGCCAAATTTGCCGCTGATGCTTTGGGGGCCAAAGGCTCCCTACCACCTATTCAACTGTGTGGCTATTCTAGAAGCCTCCCATGATCTGCTGGTGCCTGTCATTGTCGGAACCTAAACCAAGAGAGGAAAGTGGTGTCTCTCCACCCCCCCAGCCATCTCTGTTTTCTTCCT
The DNA here is from genome assembly GCF_022355385.1 of Mustela nigripes. NCBI lineage: Eukaryota > Metazoa > Chordata > Mammalia > Carnivora > Mustelidae > Mustela > Mustela nigripes. The sequence goes on along the minus strand of NC_081561.1, from coordinate 123,952,941 downwards.
TTAATAGAAGGTAGCCCGCAGGGGCACCTGGGTGGCTCAGTGGGTTAAAGCCTCTGCCTTCAGCTCAGGTCATGATCTCAGGGTCCTGGGATCGAGCCATCGAGCCCCGCATCTGGCTCTCTGCTCAGCAGGGAGCCTGCTTCCCTCTCTTTCTCTGCCTGCCTCTCTGCCTACTTATGATCTCTCTCTCTGTCAAATAAATGGATAAAAATTAAAAAAAAAAAAAAAAAAAGAAGGTAGCTTGCTGACAAGGGCATTTCGAAAATGTAATTTTTGGGCTCACAGCCCCTTGCAACACAGTGGATATCAAGGAAGTGTGAAAATGTTGCTGAACGCTAACAGACTGAAAGCCAGTATTGTTTCCTTGTGTGATCTGGGATTGGGAGTTAAATTGTGGTTGATTTAATCTGGAGAAAACCTCTGGGTTTACCTTAGGTTACTTTTCTTCAAAAATGGCCCCTTGTGACAGACAATTCAGAAATAGTCATTTGTTTTCAGGCAATCTCTCTTGGATTATAAGGAAACTACTTTGTACAACTCTAGAGGGTACCATTTACATAGAAGGCAATGTGAGTGATGCCCTTTGGAGTTCCTTATCCTGGTGACCTTACCGTTTCCCTCTCTCCTGAGTTGTTTGTTTGGGGGTTTTTTGGTGTGTTTTGTTTGTTTGTTTGTTTGTTTAATGGATAGTCTGTTTGGAGGTGTGGCAATTCTTTAACAATTTTTTCTTTTCTTTAGCAGGACCTAACTAGTCTGCCTCATTGCCCTAACTGGAGGTCTCCATGTAGTACTTTTATAAAAACAATAGGGTGAGGCATCTTGGCCCTGCTCCCTTCAGAAAAGGAGAAAAAATGGTAAGTTCAATTGGGAGCTGGGAGCGCTGTCTGCTAGTAGAATTTGAGCTATCAACCAGAGAGATGTAGAGATCTTAGCTTGTCCTAAGAGTTGAGGCAAACCCTAAACTAGCCAGAAACCCAATTCTTTGGGTTTTATGGGATACTGATTCCCCAAAAACGCAGAGTGTAATGGACTGAAGACTAATGCTTCCCAGCATGTATTACTTACTAGAGGCTCTAATGCTACACTGGTCTATATAGTGAAATGGTTAAACTGTAAATGTCAAACAAGACCAGCCCAGTGAACTTGAATGTAGGCTTAGTTCTTTAGAATTAATGGACTCAAGATGATACCTGTGAGGACTACATAACAGAAGCCGTAGGAAACGGAAAGACAGTCTGGTTGCTACTCAGGAACTCCAGAGAAAATGGAGGTGCTGAACAGGGTGAACAACCTCTTGTGTGGAGGTCAGATACCCTGCTTGGTTTAAATTAATGCGACAAACCTCAAGGCGTCCACCATTAATTATTCCAGAGTTGTAAAAGTTCCAAAGAACTTTTTTTTTAAGATTTTTTTTTTAAGATTTTATTTATTTATTTGAGAGAAAGAGTATGAGAAAGCGGAGGGTTAGAGGGAGAAGCAGATTCCCTGCCAAACAGGAAGCCTGATGCGAGACTCGATCCTGGTACTCCAGGATCATGATCTGAGCTGAAGGCAGTCTCTTAACCAACTGAGCCACCCGGGTGTTCAGACCTTAATATTTTTAACATTAATGTTTTAAAAACTGTAAAATGAAGTGTTGTGCAACACTATCTTTCTGTGTGTCCCACTTTGATTTTCTTTATGTGTTTTCATGTGCTTATTGTCTGATTCCATGTTATCTTTTTGTTTTTATCTTCACATTTCTTAGTATTAGTCAGTCTGGGATGCTGTGTCTCCATCTTACTTTGTCTATATCACTTTTTCCCCCTCCCTGTTCTTTCTTAATCTCCTTTCTGCTTTTATAGCCAATAATAGAACTGACACATTTGAGTATTACATATTGTATTTACTGAATAGCTTTAAGTTCTAAATCTGAAATAGATGAATATATTATTTCATCTTTCCCCACTTACATAAAATAACTTCATTTCATTTTACTTTGTAATATAATTTCATTATGTTATTTTATAATATAACTTCATTTATTTTTATAAAATAAACTTCATTTAAAATTGGAGGCCACACCTGATTTTTCTCTTAGTAACAGAATAGGAAAAAAAGATTCCTCTTTCCTGGTCTGCAAACACTCCTAACTTGGGAGCGTCATTAGAAATGGTATAGATCGGGCACCTGGTGGCTCAGTGGGTTAAAGCCTCTGCCTTCGGTTCAGGTCATGATCCCAGAATCCTGGGATGGAGCCCTGCGCCAGGCTCTCTGCTCAGCAGGGAGCCTGCTTTCTCCTCTCTCTCTGCCTACCTCTCTGCCTACTTGTGATCTCTGTCAAATAAATAAAATCTTTAAAAAGAAAAAAAGAAATGGTATAGATAAGTTTCATGAACTAAAGTAGAAAAATACGGCAGATTAATTCTTGATCCACTCTTTCCACCCCAAGTTTTTTTAAAACCTGGATTTAATTCGGCCCTAGCCCAGGCATTAAGTCAAAGAGGGGAGGAGGAGGTAGAGACCCAAGATTTCACAGCTAAAATGCCAGACACCCAGCCTTTAAACCACATGCCTCTATCAAGATAAGGGTGTTAGAAGGGAACTGCCACAGTTTTCTGGAAAGATCAGATCTATGAATTTAGTGAGTATCAGAGGCCCAGCTATAGCCTCTGAGCCAAACCTACGCTTGTGGATGGGTTGAAAACAGAAGACTGTGGCGAAAGCCCTTCAGTAGATAATCTTTGCCCACTCTCCCCTCTCTCTGCCCAGGAGATATGGATAGCACTCCCCCAGGACGATGCCGTTCTGAATTCCAGAGACAGTTTTGAGGCTTCTCCACCTCTGCTTTAGTTCTTACTTAGAACATATGAAACTTGATCCAATTCTCTCATGTACAGATAAAAAGTACTGATGATGTGGGGTGCCCAGCTGGCTCCGTTGGTAGAACACACGACTTTAGATCCCAGAGTTGTAAGTTGGAGTCCCATGTTGGATATAGAGATTATTTTAAAAAAATAAAATAGTTCAAGAATATATACTGCTGATATAAGGACTCATTCAAGGTCAGGGAAATAAGGGCAGGGCCAGGAAGAGAACCTCACTATTTACGCTAGATGCTATTTCACACTTCATGATGTCCTGCAGAGATTAGATATACAGAAATAGATAAGAATGTTTATTAAAAGCCATATTGGAAAAAGTTATATAAATCTTTAAGGAAACAGAGCTGGAAATGACTACCATCCACCAATTAATAGGTCAGCTAGGTACCTGGAAACCAGAGTCAAATGGAAGGATTATCCAGCAAGCACCTAAAGAATCAGTCTTTTTTTTTTTTTTAAGATTATTTGTTTATTTATTTATTATTAAGCAGAGAGGCAGGCAGAGAGAGAGAGGAAGGGGAAGCAGGCTCCCCGCTGAGCAGAGAGCCCAATGCGGGACTCGATCCCAGGACCCTGGGATCATGACCTGAGCAGAAGGGAGAGGCTTTAAATCACTGAGCCATCCAGGTACCCCCTAAAGAATCAGTCTTAAGGGGCACTAACAAGATGGCACTCCTGTGTGAATTAGAAAGATGTTTGCTGTGGCCAGATAAAGCCTCCTGCCACTGGATCTTTGTGAGAACACTGACACCTCTTTTTCCAGATGAATGCAGTCAGTGCCCCATGCACAATATGGCAAGTAGAGAGTAGGATGGATTTCAGTCAGCCCTTACCTCCTTGGCTAATTACCAGAAATCCTTCCTTGGAGATTCCTATGTGTGGTCAGGAAGAATGCTGTGACAAGTGCTTGGAGTGGGCTTGAGACAGCCAAATGGCAGTAAATATCACTAACCTGCCTCGTTACTACAGTAACTCTGGTTAAAAGAGTGGGCAACAAGCAATATCACACACACACACACACACACACACACAGAGGAATATAATGCAGCCATCAAAACCCCCAAATCTTGCCACTTACAACAATGTGGATGGAACTAGAGGGCATTATGCTAAGCGAAACAAGTCAATCAGAGAAATCATATGATCTCCCTGATGTGAGGAATTTGAGAAACAAGAGAGAAGATCATAGGGGAAGGGAGGGAAAAATTAAATAAGACAAAACCAGAAAGGGAGACAAACCATAAGAGACTTTCAATCTCAGGAAGCAAACTGAGGGTTGCTGCAGTGGAGGGAGGTGGGAGGGTTGGGAGTGGGTGGGTGAGGGGTTGGGAGGGCATGTGCTATGGTGAACCCTGATGAATCACAGACCTGTAACCTGAAACAAATAATACCTTATATGTTAATTTAAAAAAGGAAAGAAAAAGAAAAAATAAATACATAAAATGGAATTCTGTCCCTTAAAAAAAAAAAAAAAAGAGTGAGCTACAAAGTTGGAGGTCAAGCCATAGCAGTCAGGCTGCATGCCTCCCTGGAGGTCCTTCTGTGCCTCTGCTAGCCCCACCCCCAGGGGACTCGTGTTGTGGGAATGGGTGTAGGTTAGAGCACGAATTTTTTTTTTTTTAAGATTTTATTTATTTATTAGACAGAGAACACAAGTAGGCAGAGAGGCAGGCAGAGAGGCAGGCAGAGAGAGAGGAGGAAGCAGGCCTTCCACAGAGCAGAGAGCCCGATGTGGGGCTCAATCCCAGGACCCTGGGATCATGACCTGAGCTGAAGGCAGAGTGGTTAAAGCCCACTAAGTGGGCTTTAACTTAGTGGGTTAAAGCCCACTAAGCTACCCAGGTGCCCCATAGAGCACGAATTTTTAACAGTTAATTCTGTAATTTCCCTGGAAGTAGCATGAAATGTCAGAGGTCAAAGAACATTCTGGAGCTGGAATTTCCATGTCGGTTTCCATTTCTTCATTTTCTACAGACAAGGTAGAGCATGGACTTTGCAGTCAACTGACAAATTTGAATCTTGGCTCTGTCTTAACAATATGAGAACTTCAGACATATTCCTTTAAAGCTGCTGAGATTTCTCTTCTGTAAAATGGACTCTTTCAAGAGGATTAAAGCAGACAGCCCCTATTAAATATGTGACAAAGGTAGGTAGTCTGGCAAAAAAAAAAAGAGGGGAGTGGGTCTTCCTCTCCCACTCCACCTCATTCTAGTCGCAGACAATCTACTGCTGGCCGCCCACTGCACACCGTCTGTGCTGCATGCAAACCCTTGGCTGTCAGGGCCCCAGAACCTGGGTACCAGAGTACCTGCCCAGACAGGAAAGGAACATGGTCCCTGAAGTTTGACTTGTCCTTTGGGTACCACAATTCCCCTAATTTCTACCTTTCTTGCTAAAATGAAACCCTGGGAAAGTTCCACCTGTTTATGGCTGTCCTTATAGACCACAGAGTACTCCTACTTATTTTTGATAATGACTGAGTGTTGGCATCAGAGAGATCTGGGTTTGAATCCTGGCTCTATTTTTGACTTTTTTTTTTTTTTAATAATATTTGTTAAATCGTGGGCATAAGTCAGCCCCCATTTTCCTCAACTATAAAATTGGGGTATTCATTATCTCATAAAGTTCAAGTAAGATAATTTCCTGCCATATAGGAAGAATCAACTGTTACTGTTGTCATTGTTATTAGGGGATCAGCTAGGTCAGGTCTTCCTGAGCTGCCCTTAAGGAACCCTCCCACAAGTGGCCGAAGCATGGGGCCGTGCCTGGCAGTCCCTGGGCCAGGACACAGGCAAGCAAGGCATGGGTCGGTGACCGGCATCAGGAGTGCTGGACTGCAGAGTACTGTGTGTGTGTGCACACGGAGCTTCGCATCAATAATGTGAGCTTTCCCAGAACTGACGATTCTCAGGTTGGGGGGTTTGTAAATGGATGCAAAACATGGTTATCAAACACCTTGCCATGAACAGAAACACTGAAGTATGGCTGAGAAACGGAATTGGGATAATGCAAAAGAAACAGAACATAGGCATTGACAACCCTTACCACGTCCACTTGGAATTTAAGACAGGAAGGACTTTCTGGTCACACCCATGCCACCCTCCCAGGACTTTTTAAAGAAGTCAGCAGTACATAACACATAGGACACATACAACAGCTCTCGTGGTGGGGGCTATAAAGCTTCTTTCCGATGGTCCAGAAAGCAAGACCCAGCCCAAGGATGAAGAAATAGAACTATTCAAACGTCATGACTTGGAGGTCAAGCATCTTGGCTGCTACTCTTTCTCCTACAGGAATGACAGTAGGTGCTCAGTAAACGAACACATCGGCAGGAACGGAATTAAGGAATTGGCAGAATGATCAAAAGACCCTAGATGCTCCCACCTTAGTCCCCTCTCAATTGGCAAAGCTCAGATAAGGGCTCACCCATTGTCCTACGAAAACCTCTAAGCACCTCTGTCATCTGGATGCCCAACCACCCAGTGCCCACTAGGGGTGTTGGAGTTAAGGGAGATGTGTTTCCTTTACGGTTATCACAAGCCATTACTCCTCCCCTTCCAAGACCGGAGTCGTAGGCACTGAAAATTAGGCCACCCCAAGCCCTCCGCTGTCACAGCTGGGGAGAGGCAAGGTCTCCCTTTGCCGCCCCACCGCGCCCGGGAACGGGAAGAGGGGGGAGTCAATTAATAAGCAACCCCGGCTGTTCACTCTCCCGCCGGCGCGGCTACGGCTAAACTGACAGCGAGAGACTTCGGGAGGGCGGGAGGGAGGAGGCGTGGTGGCCCCCGCCCGGCGTGACCGGACGCGTGTCCCGCACCGTGTCCCCGGCCGGCGCGGGTGCGTCTCGGGCGGGTGCCCGGCGAGGTGGCCCCCCGGGCGGCGGGCCGGCGTGGCTGCGGCGCGGCCTCGGCGGGGTGGCCCGTGTGCCCGGGCGGCGCGGGCGCGGCCGGCGCTCCTGCAGAGGGAGCTGTGCGCCCGGCCCGGCGCACGCACGGCGCCGCCCGCTCCCTCTTGCCGCCGCCGCAGCCGCCGCTGGGCCCGCCCGCCGGGGAGGGGCTCCCGGCCTCGCCGGCAGTTGCTTCCTGCTTCCAGCAGGTCCTCGCCGCCTCGCCGCCGGTCCGGTCGTGGGAGTCCTGGCCGAGAGCCGCCCGCCGCCGCCGCCGCCGCCGCCCGCTCGGCCCCTGCCAGCGTCCCAGCCTCGCCCCGCGGCCAGCCCCGTCCGCTCGCGCCCGCAGCCCGCGCCCCCACGCTGCCCCCCGCCCGCCCCTGGCCATGCTGTCCTTCCAGTACCCCGACGTGTACCGCGACGAGACCGCCGTGAGTACCCCAGCCCGCGCCCGCCCGGCTGCCCGCCGCGGGTGCCGCGTCTGCCGCCGCCCGCAGTGCTCTCCCCGCAGCCCCTCGCCCCCTGCGTCCCTCCCCTCCCCCTCGGCCTTTGTTTGCGAGAAAGGGGCCGGGGGCGCCCGGCTCCTCCCGAGCCGCGGGGGCCCTGGTGGCCGTCCTCGGCCGCCTGGTGGCGGCGGAGCCTGGGGTCAGCCGCCCGTTGGGCCGCCTCCGAAAAATCAATGGGGTCAAGGGCAGACGCCCAGGTAGGAATGGGCGTTTTACGGGGTTGGGAAGACGGAACGTGTCCCCGCTTTTTGACTGGAGGAGGCTCTTGGTCGAATAGGGTAGGAGAAAGTGTGCATGCATGTGAGTGGAGGGTGTAAAATTTAAAACAAAAGCAAACTTTTTGAACTTCCAGACTTAAAATCCTTAAGTTCATTCATTCGATTTTAAAATGTGTATTGAGTGCCTGCCCTGACCCAGGCCGCCGGGGATGCAGAGATGAGACAGAGTAATGGCAAGGATTGGAGTAGTGACCCCACAGGGTTGCAGTGTGGATCCAAGTTTTCCTAAACGAGAAAAGGAGTTAATGGGGGTGAGAGGAGGCCTTTAGAAGGGAGAGAGGATGGCCTTTCTCAGAATGAGTTTGTTTTGCTTAGTGGAGGGGTTAGCCGTCATTTACATAAGCTGTAGATTATCTCAGGGTAACTGTTGAGATCTAGTGGGTGGAAATCTGGGCAAACACCCTTTTTGTGTAAAAATTAATTTGGCATCTTAGGAATTGGAGTGAATCCAGACCTCGTAGGCATGATTCTCTTAGGAATAGCCAAATTTCTCAGATAACTTAAAATAGAATCAGAATTTAAAAAAAATTGTATATATACATACAGTTTTTTTCTACTTACTCTGACCTGATTTATGCCAAAAAGTCTGTACTTCAAAGCACATTTCCTTTGGGTTAAAAGGTACTGAGACTTTAGAGTAAAGGACATATTGTTTCAAATTAAGACTTCCAAGTGGCACTGTACATTCATGGTTTCTTTGACCAGTGGCCATCTGGTAACCATGTTTTCTCAGTCTCTTCAGCTGCTTGATTATTAAATTTACTCTCACGGCCCAAGAAGCTGTATTCCTGTGTTTCCTTTGTGTATGAAGAGTAAAGTGATCCTGCCCGGAATGGAAAAGAGGAAAAGACCTGAGTGCTAGTTCTGGTTTTGCAGCTCACTGGCTGGATGCCTTTGGGGAGATCACTTACCTGTTATAGGCATTCTTTCTCATATATGAAATATTAGTGCTGGCTTGGCTAGCCACAGGGCTTAGGACTTAATGTTTGCAGTAAGAAGATCGTCATTCATTTATTCACATGACAGTCTAGCCCCGCAGTGGGCCAGACTTCAGTAATCAGAAGACATGTGAATATCTCATTTTGGTTCTTTGGGATGTTTGAGTTTTCAGGGTAGATAAAAATATAAAGAACTATCTACTGTGTGGCTTGGTAAGTGTCGTTTTAGACTTATTTTGTTTTTAGTAGGGATCGCTCCTTGCTTCGTTTTTCCGTTTGGGTTACCAGAATCCTGCAGTTCTAGAAAGGGTTAAGTGAGAATTTTATGAAGACATCGAAAAGACTATGAACCATTAAAACAGTAATGAACAATTAACTCAAAAGGTGACATGGATTTTAATATTCTCCAGTTTCTTCTCACCAGAGAACTCATGAAAACCCTAAGCCTCATGGCCAGGAGAATGTAGCTCTGGTCCAGCTTGGGCTCTGCTCTGTGGCTCTCGCAGTGTACTTACACCAGCCCTGATAGCCTACATGGGGTATCTTTTTCCTGTGACAGAGCCTTGATTACTAAACCTTAGGCTAGACTTAACGCATTTACTCAAATGGTAGCCTTGATTTCTAGGAGGGTTTTTTTCTCTCTTTAGCAGGTGCTAGAAATTACTGCAGCTCTCTCTCTGTCACTTGAACATCAGCAGTCTTCTGCTGAACTGTGGGGTTGGAGTATGCAACCATTTTTGGTGGATTTCTGCCCTAATGAGCAGAAATTTGGAAACCATGACACTTGCAGTGCAAGGCCATCATCCATTCCCCCAGCGTGTTGCTGTCAGGAAATATTCAGGCATGCTCCAGGGGTTAGAAGAGTGTGTGGGGTGAGTGGAGAACACCCAGGAGAATGGGTTTAATTTCCACAGGGCAAAGAGATCATATGTGCATTGAGCCTGGAAATTGGCCAGTCGGATAAGGTAGAAAGGACATTCCTGGCTGTGTGACCAAAATAAATCATAGTTACATAGGGCTGGACAGTTGTGGACTTGCACTTGTTTGTGGGATGGCAGGGAGGCCATTGTGACCATCCATGGGTGGACAAGCTTGGATGGGAGCTGGAAAGGAAAGGAAAAAAAAAAGAAAGGTCAGATTTGATGGGCTTTGCCTGCTGTGTGCAGGACTCTGCAATTTACCCTGAAGTCAGCAGGTAAGCTACTGAATAGTACAACTAAAATATTGAATAGTAACAGTGCCTTGTCAGGGCTCTATTTTTAAAAGTCTTTGGGGGGAGATGAGGTATGGCTGGCAAACTTAGATCGGATGGAGTCAGACACTGCACAACTTGAGTTCGGGGGATGTGGCTATAAGATCACTTATAGGGAATGGTCTTGTAGAAGAAGTAATGGGGCAGGGGAGTAGGGTGGTGGCCCTTGGCTCCTGGGATTGTCCTGGGGAGAATGCGTTTCCTCCCCTGGTTAAAAATGTCTGCTGCACAGCTGACCTCAGTCTGTTTTAGATTGTAATGCTGGTGCTAGGGAGATGGGGCTGTTTCCTCAGAGGTAAACACCATTCAGGAGGCAGCCCTGGGCTCTGGGTCAGGGGTGGGCCTGCCAGTTTACAACTGGCCCGGTTCATTAGCAAGAGCTTAAGTGCACGGACTTTGGGATTGGCTTATAGAGGGTCACGGTTCTACTGCTTATTAAACTATCTGACTTCAGTTTCCTCACCTGGAAAATAAGTTAGTAAGAGCCTCTCAGTGAGATACTGTGGCTGAAATCTGTGGCTTGGTGTTTATAGTCCACGGTAGCCTCCAAGTGAACAGTAAATCTGTAGCCCTTTGTGCTTGCTTGTCTTTGTGAATTGCATTCCATACTCTGTAAACTAGAAATATCATCCACCCTCTTACGAGGATGCCTTAAAACACTAGGCACAACAGTGGGGATAGTCAGCAAATGTTCATTGCTTTGGACCTAGTATTAGGCAAAACTAACATGATTTCCTGTTAATCTTTTCTGTTTTCTTATGACAAGTTAAGTCGATAGAACCGTCTTGAGTTTTAGTAACATCATAATTGAGGACCATTTTTAAACCTGGCGTGTCACCTCCAAGGAATATTTGGGGAAAAGTTGTGGGCAGTTTGTTTTTAGTCCTAGCCCTGGTTCTGAACTCGGTGTGGCCCTGGGCATGTTGCCAGTTGTCTGTCGTGGCTCCTAAAAATGTTGAATTGGAAGATCCTTTACAACTTTAAATTTTTCAGATTTCTTACTGTCAGAGAGGAGAAGGTAGTTTTTTTTTTTTTTTTTTTTTTTTAAAGATTTTATTTATTTATTTGACAGAGAGAGATCACAAGCAGGCAGAGAGGCAGGCAGAGAGGAGGAAGCAGGCTCCCTGCTGAGCAGAGAGCCCGATGTGGGACTCGATCCCAGGACTCTGAGATCATGACCTGAGCCGAAGGCAGCGGCTTAACCCACTGAGCCACCCAGGCGCCCCGAAGGTAGTTATTTTAAGCATATTGAAAACCACTTCAGGGGGTGTAAAATATGAAAGCCTTGCAGATACGAAGGTAAGTTTTCATTCAGTGGTAACAGTCAGCTACAATTTAGAGAGGTTTTCCATGAAGGTTAAAAGTTGGTCATTTTATGAAAACTCATCAGGAGAGATTTTAGTCTGGTGTTAAGTCCCTTGCATTTGTCAGTTGTTTAATGAGAACATTTTCTGAGGGTTCTGCTTCAACTGCCTATTCTTCCAGGTGTGCATTTCTCCAGGTGTTCTCTCATCTGGCTCTCACCAGATGCAGTGAGATGAAGGCCCTTTGCAGAAAGCCCAGGGTTTTAGGCACCAGGAGATTCTTCTCACCTGCCCAGCAGCCACATGGGAACTGTGACCAGAAGTAGAAGCAGCAGATTTTTCCGTTCCCAGGACATTGTTTCTCTCTGTTAGGGAGGAGCCCTTACCTTCTGATGTTCGAGACAAAGCTAGGAGTTAAAAATTCATCTGAGACCCTGGTATTGTTCCCAAAAACCTTCCTAAGAAACTGTAGCTGGAATGTTGAAGTTGTTCAGAGAGATTTCCTGGAAAGATATTGTCCATGTGGTTTCAGTTAGATTTATCAGGATAGTATGAAACGGAGAGATTTCATAACGGCCTCTACCGTAGCTTGGGAATTTTTTTTAGGCATGATCACCTGGGGAGTGGTGACTCCTGCCCTCTCTGGCAGGCTCGCTCAGTTTCTGAGGCCAGGCACGGGGATGTGGCTTTTCAGAAGCTTGAAGGTGTTTCTGATGGTCAGTTCCCATGGACGCTCCTGAAGCCTTCCCCTCAGCCAGACCCTGCCTGCACTAAGCCATCGTCTTTCTTCAAATAGCAGACTAGTCTGATTGGGTGATGCCTTTGTGCCTCTTTTTTTATAAGCATTTCATAACAATACACAAAAGGGAAGAAAGGCTTCAGTTTTAGGAATGTTCTTTCATTGTGCCCAAGTCAGCTTTTTTTAGCTGATATCAACTAGAATCATTCTACTGCACATCGGTGACTTGCTTTCTGGCAGTTGAGACTTAAAGACAAAACCTATCATGTAATATATTGTAGGGAGATTTTCTAATCATTAACAAGCTTAGCAGGAACAGACGAGAAGCCAGTAAGCACGTGTGTGGTAACTCCTTCACAAACGTGCCCTTCTTGTGTCCCGGCTGCATTGTGCGATTCTGGGCTTTGCCACTGACCACACATTTCCAAGTTTCTTTAGCACAGCGGCAGGCCTTTGTTTTGTGTTGTACAGACAGAGCAGTTCCCTATTCTGACCTTTCATCTTTCTTTCCTCTCCAGCTAAAACATGCTTTTCACGGCGGGTGGCTTGACACCTTTGAGAACCTGCCAGCTTTGGTTCATGTGGTAATTTGGGCAGACACATTGCCAGTGAGCCAATTGGGGTATTTTTGCCTGTCCTCCTGTTTTCTCTGTTACATTCAGAAAATACTAACGCAGTTGGGGGTTAGACACTAATTGTTCAATACCACATTTTATCTGTTGCAGGTACAGGATTATCATGGACATAAGATTTATGACCCTTATGCTTGGCTTGAAGACCCAGACAGCGAGCAGACAAAGGTAATTAGGGCTTATAATTAAAGATGAGGTGGACTTAGTACCTTAGTACCGATGGCCAAACCCTAGCCATCGGTAGCTATGGCTTTTTCCTTCCTGGTATCTTCCTGTGTTTTCTTCTGTGGGGTGGTGAAGGAACCTGTTGGTGCTACCACTTTTTGTCAAATGATTCATGGGTGAAAGATGAGAACATTTTAGTCCCAGAGAAAATAAAAAATGTTTGCAATAATGTTTATGGTTTATGGTGACACCGATGAACCAAGTATTTGAAATGAAAATAGGAGAAGTAAAATGCCAGGTAAAAATGAAAGCATAAAATAATGTGAAGGGAAAGTTGCCTAAAACATTTTTTCCAAAGGAAGAGGAAATCCTGTAAAGTTGGCCTTTGAACAACCTGCAGGTTGGTGGCATTGACCCCTCTCCCCAGTGTAGCTGAAAATCCAGTTATGACTTTTGAGTCTCCAAAAAGTTAACTCCTCATAGTCTGCTGTTGCCAAGAAGGCTTACCAATAACAAGAAGAGTCAACACACATTTTGTATATGTACTGTATATTATCTTCTTAAAATAAAGGAAGCTAGAGAAAAGAAAATGGTATTAAGACGATCATAAGGAAGAGAGAATACATTTATAGTTCCGTACTATCGAAAGCTCAACTGTATACTGAACAAGTATCAGGTCTTAAAAGTGAATGCTGGTCTTGAATTACTTATTGATTTTAATGGAACAACAATAAAATAAAAACCAAATGGTAAATATAAGAACATTCTTATATTTTATAGAAGTAAGGGGGTGGAGAGGAGAATTTTCTGTTCTGTCTGAAAATACAAAGCTTTCCTATTCTTTTAGAGAAACTCAGGTTTTTTTTTTTTTTTGGTTGTTTGTTTGTTTTAAAGATGTATTTATTTATTTGAGAGAGAGAGAGCAAGCAAGAGCACATGAGTGAGTGGAAGGATAGAGGGTAAGGGAGAGAGAGTCCTCAGGCAGGCTCCCTGCTGAGTGTGGGGCCTGATGTGGGGCTCAGTCCCAGGACCCTGAGATCATGACCAAACCAAAGTCAAGATTCGGCCGTTTAACCGACTGAGCTACCCAGGTGCCCTGAAACACATAGTATTTTGAGCTGAAGTCTCATTTCATTAATGAAGTCACACCTCAGTGCTATGTCCTACAGATATTCTGTTCTCCTTGGAGTGCCCAGGACTTGGCATTTGGGACTCATCCTTACTTATACTGTATGTGGTTAATTAGTTTGTTTGGTGAGCAGATCATGTTTCTCCAATCCGTCTCAAGTGCCTTGACTCCTTTTTATAACTATATTTATGTATTACTTAGCACATGGGAAGATGTATACTATTTCTATTCCAGGAATTCATGTGAGCTTCTTTGGAATCCCAGAGTACACATTTCCCATTTTTCAAAAAGCAGTGTTAAATACACTCCCTTTCTGTCACCCTCCTGTTCTTCCTAGCATGTCTGTCCTTTTTCGCTCACTACAGAAGCCCTTACAACTTCTCCTCTACCTTTGTCCTTGAAATAAGCACGCCGCCATTTTGAGATTTTCCAGTGGTGTTCCCTAGTACTTGTAATCCTTCTTCTCTCCCTTTCCTGACTTTAAGAAAGGCAAAGTTCTCCTGGGTGAGAATGATTGGTATTTGGGTTTTCATGAAGCACTGGTTATAGAGGTGGAATAGTAGAGACTCCAGAATGAGAAACTGATGGAGATCTTTCGGAGTGGGCAAAGGCTCCAGCTCTGCAGGAAAGGCGAGACGGCGCAGGGAGCAGGTGTGGGGCTGCCTCCTCCCCTCCACCCTGCCACGCCCCACCTCACCCAGCATTAGTTTGAGCTGGTGGGGGGGGATTGAGCCTGCGATAGGGAGTCACAGGTAGCTGCGTAGTCTGTAATGAAGGAGAAGCCCCAGGGAAGGGAGTGAGCTTCCTGGGCTTCTCTGAGAAGAGTGTCCCCAACGACTGTCTCTTTGATGATGTCTTTGTCTGGGGTCATGGATACAGCCTTGATTTCTTCAAGCTTTGATGGTGATTGAGGGATTCAACAAGATCAGAATGACCCAGTTTTAGTTTATGTGTTAATGAACATAACATATAAACTTGGCTGTTCCTTAATTGATACTGGCTGGTCCCGTGGTTGCCAAGCCACTTATTAGTAGATGAAACTTTGCTAGTGATCTTAACAGCTAATGAGTGTACACTATTACTTTCATGGTGTACATTTACTGGATGCTTACTCTGTGCCAGACACTTTATTGGTAGCTTTGCATACCCCGTTTCATTTAATTCTCTAAGTCTAAAATAGATCTTTTTATTTTCCCCATTTTACAGATGAAGAAATTGAGTTACTGAATGATTAAGTCCAAGGTCACTGGTCTAGTAGGTGTGGAGCAAGGAGTGGCATCAGGGGGCACAGCTGGTTATCAATTTTACAGTAAAAAATAATAAAAGAAAAAAGACTCTGGCGTTGGGAATGCAAGCTGTAGGAATGTATTCCCGTGTGTGCCTGCCATGGGATTTTGTGGGCCTTCTGCGAGGACCATGGGCCGGCCCCCATGCCCAGGCTAACCTGCGCATACAGCTTTGCTCAGGTGTCAGAGGAGCTTTGCAGAGGAGCTTCTGCCTCCCCTCTGCAGTGTCCCTGCACACCTTTCTCACTTCGCTCCAAACAGGTTGGTTAGTGATAAGTAGTATGTCATCTGGTTTCTAAGGGGTTAAATTTTGGTCACAGACTGAAAAGGGTAGGGTGTGCTTTTCCAGTGAACATTTTCTGCTCATAGTTGTACACATACACACAAAGGTGGACTAGTCAGATCTTGGTGAAGAGGACTGTCTTTACATAGCCTCCAAAACAAAGAAGAAGAGGCTTTTTCTTTTCTTTTTTAAAGATGTTATTTATTTATTAGAGTACAGGCAGGGGGAGTGGCAGAGGGAGAAGGAGAAGCAGTCTCCCACTGAGCAGGGAGCCTGATGTGGGACTTTGTCCCAGGACCCCAGGATCATGACCTGAGCAGAAGGCGGTTGCTTCACCGACTGAGCCACCCGCGTACCCCTAAGGCTGCTTTTTTCAATAAAAACCAGCCAGGAAATGAGGAACATACGTCGCTCTTTTATACTAAAATCTGAAATGCTATCAGTAGATCTTTGATTTAATCTGGTATTTAATGTGGGTTATCCATTTCTGACAGTGCCTGGCAGTTGAGGCTTTATCTTTTATAAAAGAATATCAGAACAGACCTGTAGCTTAAAAAATTCTCAAAAACTAGAGTAGGAGGGTGTTGAATCTAGACGAATCCTTTCAAGCTGTCAAGGCCCATATAATCCCATTTTAGCAAACGTTCCAGATTGTAGAAGATCTTGCACAACTCACTTGGTTCTCTGAGGTAAATCCGACCTTGACATGAAAACTTGAGATACTTGGTAAAGAGGAAACAGACCAGGGCTGCCCATTAGATATATAATACCACCCACATACATAATTCAGATTTTTCTAGTAGCCACATTTAAAAAAGTGAACAGAAACAGGAGGAATTCATTATATAGTACTATATTTTATGTAATCAGTATTTTCAAAATATTAATATCTCAACAGGTAATATAAAATATTAACATATTTTCTTTTTTTTTTTTTGAGACTAAGTTTTTGAAACACGGTGCGTATTTTACATTTCTTGCACATAGCAGTCCTGAGCTGCCACACGTCATGTGCTCAGAATCCACACGTGGCTAGTGCTGTGTATTGGACAATGAAGATTTATGGACCAGTCCTTCGTGTGAATATGAAGAACGTAAATAAGTGTTAGTAGATTTAAAAGAAGGCAGAATTTATCATAGGAAATGAAGAAGAATTTAATATTAATATAGAAATGGATTTAATAAAGCTAGATAATTAATATCAGAAATTAAAGAAAATCTAAAAATAAAGTAGGAAATCTAAAAATAAAGTGCTTTATCAAGATGACGTCTCATTCAAAAACAACTTAAATAGTAGGCTAAAATGTCTCTTGTCACTACGATTTTTAGATGTTTACAAAAGCTTTGATCAGTACAATAAAACATGAACCAAAATTTGGAGAAAAGAAAATTATTATTCACTATAGATTATATAGGATATATAATCTAGAAAATCTAATAATATATAATTAGATTATATATATATATATATATAATTATATATAATCTATATATAAGCTAGAAAATCTAAGGGAAACAAATGAAAATTTATTAGAACGATTCAGTAGAGTATGTACAAAATAATTTGTACAAAATAAAAAACTGTTACCTCTCATATATGTCACTAATAATGAGAAATTAGCCCATCTGATAGCAACAAAAAGCAAACACTTGGGAATGAAAGAGATTTCACACCTCCTGCGAGAGTAACAATGCCATTTTGGAAATACGGAGATCTCAGAAAGGGTCAGTTTGGGCCGTTATTTCTAATAGTGAAAAATTTTCAGCAGTAGGGTAATATTTTAGTAGAATATATTGAATCTGCTCAGTGAATTAGTAGATGCATCCGTTAAAATGCTGGGCTGTAAAGATTGTTTACTAATCTGAAAAAGTGCTTCTGGTAGGTTATTAAGTGGGAGAAGGATGCAAAATTCCAGTGCTCCAAACAGTTGCAACTTTACAAATGACCTTTATAAAAACGATTGTTGGAGAATCTATATGGGAAAAGGAACTCAACCACAAAAATCAGATAAAGGGACAGCTCTGGGTTAAACATACTTTAGAGACCTAGGCCTGCCTCTTGAAGCATCTGAACCGCAGTGAAATCTCACTGGCATACGTGGAACACCGGGGTCACCTTAGAAGTTCTCAGCGGGGAGGGCTAGGGAGGGAGGTTTGCAGTTGTTCACATGATTCGAGGACTAAACAGGCAGGCCCAGCAGGCAGTTAGCTCATACTCTCCTTTCAACAGGCGTTGCCAGCGTGTCCCACACACGTCGTAGGAGGCAGTTTGGAGCAGTCTCCCTGCACGTTGGTGTTTTGACCCCGAAGTTAATTTGAACCTTCAGTCTCATAACCAGGCCCCACTCCCCCATCCTCCATGCACTGGCAGTAACGTGCAGTGGTGGAGAGTTTAAAGCCTCATCTTTAAACTTTCTAGATTTCGTTCTTGTTTCTGGTGGCAAACAAGCAATCCCCAAGCCCCACACTCTGCCGTAGCTTTTTGCAACCTCTTTCTTCCTCTCTGTTGGTGTCCTGGCCCCTTGGGAGGTGCCCTGCTCAGACGTTATTTCAGATCTTACCATGGTCTGTCTCCCTCTCTTCCTCCGCCTGTCCACAAGCTACTCTCCACACCCCTTGACGTAGCTGAGCCACCTGCCTTTGTCACTGTTCCCATCAGTACAGACCAGCCTCCGTCATGAGCAGCCACGGCCCACTTGTCAAATCCAGAAACTTCCCAACCCCGTGTTCTTCACTGTTCACATGGACCACATATCTGGGGGAGTCGTGGAGATGTACGAGTGTCCTGCCTGGGGGACTGCTCTGCTGCTTGCTTCCCCGGACTCTGCTTCCGTCGCTTTCACGGCTGAGCTGGTGGTCTCCCTGGGACCAGTGAATGAGTATTGGTCCTGGCCTCACCACCCGCTGTGGTGGTGTCCTTCCACACCGCGCTGTTTGCTCCCCTTCCCAATAGCGATAACTTCCTGTCTTTACATCATTGGGCTTGGTTTTGCAGCCCCAAGGTCCAGATAGAAGCAGTGTCCTCCTGAGCTCTTGAGTCTCTCAGTCTCACGCCATGTTTTGTGGCTCCAGCTTCTTAGTTGCATATTCCAGAAGTTGCTACTGAGTTACCAGAAGGGAGATACACAGAGGAAGGAAGCATTCAATCTTTCAAGGGATAGCTGTCTTAACTGTAACTAATTGTCAGATCTGACTCTCCCCGAAACTGTCCTGGGACTTTGCTACAGGAGTAACTAAGTATAGAATATCAGTTGTGTATATCTAATGGCCAACTTTTTTTTTCTCCCTAAGAGCTGCCCTAGGCAAAATGAGAGTAACAACAATTCCATTTCCTTGGTGGATCATGAGAGAAGAATGCTAGTAAGAACCAGCAACAACAAAACCAAAGAGTCATTTTTATTTATATTCATGCCTTCTGATAAAATGAAATAAAATTACCATCTGTTTCAGAGAAGATCAAAGGAATACGCAACATAGGTCTTCTTCCCTAGGACATTATTTGTTCTTCCTTCCCGTTCCCCCATTGGCCAGAAGAGTTAGTTACAGGTTGCTAGCTCATCATACCTGCCGATAAGGGGCCCGGAATCAGAGAGGAGAGCAGGAGTCATTCAGTCTTCCAGAGTAAGACAGCTGGTCAAGTCCCTTTCTCTTCCCCTGTCCTTGCACTATTTCCTTTCCTGGCAGGCAAGATTTAAATCTTAAAGGACTTCTGATCATCTCTAGGATGGCTAGAATTTCAGTGTAGGTACTGCAGTGTCACGGAGGTCAGTAGGGAGGTCATCACCTGCTTTCAGAAAGACATCCTTCCTCCTTCTGTGAGATCTCTTCTTGTTTGCTTGCTTTTGTTTTCACTGTTGAAGGTTAACCCTAAGAGCATGTAGTGTGAGGAGTTCCTGCTCTGTTCTGGTAGCGGTCTGGCCTCCATCTCCCTGGGCACTGTGCTTTTCCTAGTCTGGAGCCAGAGCCAACCTGTGGAAGAGCCAGCGTGGAGTTGGGAGGCAAGACTCCTCTGCCCAGTTGCATTTGTGCGTCGGGCCACTGGGCTGCCAGGCTGCAGAGCCGACGGAGTAGAAGCCTGTCCCCAGGACTTCCTGTGCTGTGACGGGCGAATTCACTGTCTCTGAGCCAGATAAAGTTTACTGGAAATCAATTGAAAGTGTAAAAGACTGGCTTGTGTTTCCCATGTTCTCTGGAGACTTCAGGACAGGCCATGAGTATCTTCTTCGCGACTAGTACCTTCACCGTGTGGGTGGCTGGTCTTTCTCATGGCCTTTCCGCTGGGAGGCCATGTGGAGGCGGAGTCAACACAAATCCGAGCTCTTTTACCTCCATTTTCTTGTGCTTTGTCCATGGGAGGCTACCCTAGCCCGGATTCCTTTTTTCCATGTCTAAAATGAGTATGATCATAATCTGTTCATCTGGCTTCCAAGGTGTTCGTGGCCTTCAAGTCAGCAAATGCACAGAAGATTTCGCTTTTTATACGCAGCAGAGGTCTGTGCAAAGATGGTGCAGTGTGGGGTGCAGTGTGGGGCGCTGCTGCTTAACGGGCCGGAGCACTGGACCTTCAGACTCGAGTGTTCCAGCTCCTTAGTCAGAATGTCCAACTTCAAGACTCTTCTCTTTATTTTCATCTCATCCAGGAAACTAAGCAGGATTTTCCTTTGGAAGCTTACATCTTTCAGAAAAATGTGCTTGACATATTGGATGCTGGTGTTTTTCCAGGGAACTATGACCTCTTAAGTGAGGCTTCTGTATTCTAAAGCATGATGATTCAACAAAGGGCAAAGATTACCTTAAAGGTGGAACCCCTTTTAATTGGGGCCTTTTGAACTCCACAGGCAAAGCTGGCCTGTAAAATACTCTTCCACCCATTCATTGATGTTCCGTATAAGGGTCTGGATTCAGAATTACTCCTGTGCTGTCCATTCTTGAATGGAAACAGGAACTGCCTTAGGTAAATATGTTAACCACATATTATGTCAACCTCCAAGACTTGTAAGGTGTTAAATATCTCACCACCTCCTCTGGAAATGTTTACCCTTATGGTACTTTGTAAACATACTTCTCATAAGTCCACAGATGAAATATTTAAGTAGGGAACAACTTCCTTTTGATCTGTGGATGGGATAATCATCAAAAGTATGAGGAAATGGGGCATGTGGGTGGCTCAGTCGGTTGAGCGTCTGACTCTTGATTTCAGCTCAGGTCATGATCTCACGGTCATGAAATGAAGCTCCGTGTCCAGCTCTGTGCTGGGAATGGAACCTGCTTAAGATTCTCTCTCTCTCCCTCCCTACTCCACTCTCTTTCTTAAAGAAAAAAAAAAAAAAAATCTGAGGAAGTTGCTGATACTGGGCCATCCTCTTTTCTAAGTACTGCTGGCTCCCTTCTTTTTCTCTCTCCTCGTGCCTTCCATAACCAGGGTTTTGATGCAAGCAGCAGAAATGGATTCTGGCCAACTTCAGCAAATAGGGAATTTATGGCAAGGATGAGGACAGCTCCTGGGGTGGACTGAAGGGGTAGGCTTGAAATAGGCAGGAACCAGATAGTTGTAGGGCTCTGTGGCAGGAATTTCCACTTTTCACCCAGCACTGTTAATGCTATCAATGATCTTCATTCATTCAACCCTCTGTCCCTTGCGTCGTGACTGTCCCAGGAGAGGGAGGTTTGATTGACCGAACTCCAGATATGTGATCAGTCTTTCCTTGGCTGAACTGTGGCCTCGAGAAATTTGGTAGAAGCCCCAGGAACCCTCTTTGGCATCTGTAATGTTGAAAGCCACCTGGAGTTACTGTCTGTTAAGAAGGAAGGACGCTGGAAAAGAAGAATGGATGCTGGCTGTCCCAAACGTCACAGGTCTGTGGGTTTCACCCTCTTTTCCCCCTCCATGGGGGTTTGTCCCTCTCCAACTCCCCCTAGCCTATGTTGACCTGTGCGAGACAGATGTGGCCCCTGTGGGCAGGGAATTTAGATGCCAGCACAGGTGAACCAGTGATTTGGGGGTGGGCAAGCCACTTAACCTTTGAGCTGCTACAGGTCAGTGCTGAAAGGACACTGAGCCACATCTGAGTAGAGTTTGGGATACTAGCCCCCTGTGGTCACCATCAGGGAAAGCTCCATTTTAGAAAAGCAGGCCCCAGACCACTGATGAAATACTTTAGATTGCTTAAATACATTTAACACTGATATCTTGCCTGTGGACAATTAACTTGGCTTTGGTCTTAATCATCTACAGTGTTCCCTTAAGAAAGGCTGGGGTGTCTGGGAAGCCTGTCGGTAAAGAGCTAACAGCTGAAGAAGTGAAATAACTGACTTCTCCCAGCCTCTCTTTTTTGCCCCCAAACTTAGGTGTCTAAAATCCATTCACCACCTCACACTGCCATGTCCAGGGAACAAAGTACTTTGTCATAAAAAAAAAAATAATCTTCCTTGGGCACTTAGTGAAATGTGAGTGCCTAAGCCGTAATTCTGGAGCATCTGATAGCTGTAGAAATCTCTTTCCCAAACGCTTCACCAGATAATTAAGGTCCAGAAAGCTTAGGAAAACTGCTATAATACCTTTGATTTATATGGGGTCTGCTTTCAAGGTGCCAAAATTCTAGTAGATTCCTCACTGTTTCTAGCACCTTTATAGATTAGATGGGCAGTGTTTATGGTTCTTTTTTCATTGGGAGAAACCAAGGCATGTGTTAGAATAAGGACACCTAGGACTCTCCTGTTTAACATTGTACAGCATTGTGGCCATTGGAATCAGCTGTCTGTTTAGTCATATGTGTGATTCTTGGGGGGTTTCAGTTCTGCCTCTGTAAAATCTCATGCCTTGCTTATTTATTTATTTTTAAATTTTTTTTAAAAATTAGATCTCTGCTGACGCTGCTCTGGCTCCGGCAAGGCATTCCTAGACATTTGGTAGCTTCCTAACGTGTCTCTCTTCTAGAATTTTCTTTCTACCCTGTTCCCCCCAGCAACTATTGAGAACCTGTAGAGATCTTAGAACCTGTTTATTCACGGGAAGGCAATAGTGTAGGATCATTTAATGAGCAGCTTTGGAGGCAGAAAGACTGGTTTGAATCTTTATGTCACAATTTCCTCAGATGTGACATTGGTCATATTTTTTAACAGCTCTGAACTTCAATTTTCTGATCTACAATTTGGAGAAAACTACCATGTATCGTTGTGGTGAAAATTAAGTACTGCTGTTTTTGAAACATGCAGCAAAGTGGTAGACTCAAGTCAGTGCTTAATAAACGCTTGCTGTTGCCTTTATCGCAGAGCAATTGAAATAGCACAGAAATGATCTGCGTGATAATTTAGAGCTCTTGGGGACAAGTCCTTTTGCTGCATTAATTCTTGGGCTCGTTTCCTCTTTCATGGTTATTACCTTGTTCAGGTCTTCTTTCTTTTTGGATTAATTTTAGTCCTTTGTATTTCCTAGAAAGTTGTCCCATTTCGTCACGATTCTAAAATTGACCAGCAGTGGATTATGTGTAGTATTTCTTACATTATTGGGTCTACTCTGTATATGTCTATATTTCTTTATCATTTTCTAATTTTGAATTTCTGTACCATTTCTCCCCCTTTAATGATTAGGTTAGCCAGAGCTTTGGTTGAATCTGTTTGTTTTTGTTTTTGTTTTTTTAAGAAGCAGTTCAAGGACTTGTAAGTTATACTTTTTAGTTTTCTGGTTCATTAAGTTCTTATTTTCTTTTGTTACTTTAAAACCTCTTGATGTGAACATTTAGTTTAATTTCACTTTCTCATTTACTGATGAGACAGCATTCGTGTAGATAATCCTTTTTTTCAGTCTTTGCCAGCCAGGACTTGTGTGAGCTTCTGATCAGTTCCTCTTCTGGGCTGCTCGTGTTCAGCTGACCTCACCCTGCCCAGCCAACAGCAGGACCCCTGGAAGAGCTATGTTAGGACTCCTGACTGGCGGTGCCTGAAGCCCAGCTTACTAGCTCATACAAAAAAGGAGCTGCATGGCTCCCGTAACTGGTAGCCAGGGTGTACGTGCCTTTGGGCAGAGCTCAATCCAGGAGTGTACGTAATTCCGGAGGCCTATCTCTCTTTGTCTTATAAATCATCTGCTTTCCTCTGATTGTTTTCCAGTAGCCTCTTCCATGGGGTAGGGAAAGATGGGCCTTGCCTGTTGAAGTTTTACTCAGTCCTCATAGCTAGTTGCTTTGCCTGGGCTCACGACTACTCTATTAACTGTTGCCATAGAGAAGACATGATGGAAAGACTTTGCTTGTAAAATGAATAGGGTTTCTTTACATAAGAATGTAGAAAGGAGTGAGCATAGTTGGAATACAGACAGAGGTATAAGGCACATTATCTAGGACAGAAGGCGGTGCAAGCTACTGGCGCCCAGACATGGTAAGACCTGAGGGATGGAGAGAGAGGGTAAACCACAAACTTCCTGCAAACCTAACTGTCACTTTCCAGACCCAGCCTTTTTATTCACATACCTCACCTGTGCCCAGATCAGCCCCTGGATCTGGGGGAGGGGTACTCGGAGGGCCAGTAGAGATCACGCTCCCCTCCCCCACGCTCTCTGTGGGCCTCCTCCAAGGTACCAACAAGAAATAGCTATCACCTCCAAATGTTTCACCGCATCTCATGAATTTTAGTTCTTAATAACCTCATTTCTTCTTGTTTTCCATATTCTTATTGTAGTTTGGATTCCCTCATTGATAAAATAGTTGTTCAAGAGAGGATGTATATGCATTTAACCTCTTCATGGGCAGGTTTTTAGTTAGATTTGGATTTGAGGTGCCCTGTGTCCTCGTCAGACTTCTGCTTAGGAGCATGTGTGCCAAAGGACTGAGCCAAATGGTGTGAAAGTTCAGTGTGGAATGGACTCTCTGGTAGTGACTAGATTGGAGAACAAGGCTGAATTGTGAGGTCAAACCGATTTGCACATATGGGACAGGTAGAGAAGGTGGAAGGAGACGTGTCTGGGCTTCTGGAAGGCCCACCTGCTCTGTGAGTCATGTGCTGCTGGAAGCTCAGCGCGAGCCTTCCTCACCTGAGGGCAGATGGGCCCAGAGGAAGAGGTGGACCTGCTGTGGGATTTTAATGTGAAAAGGCGAGCCCAATGGATTTGGGGTTCTCACCACTTGAGTTCAGTGTTTTTGCTCCTTGGGAATGAGTAATGGGTTTGGGGGCCAGGAAGAGAAAGGCACCTCACTTAGTTGAGGCTCATGGCATTGTGGTTATAATTGTGACCTAAACCAGCTTTCGTTCTTGAGATTTAAGATTTCCTTTGTTGTCTGAGATCCTGCTAATTTTCATAAATGCTCAGGGAGTACTGGAAAATATGGACCACTCTTCTTTCGCTCTTGCTCTTTTTTTTTTTTTTTTTTTGGGTAATTTATTCCTCATATTCGCCTTGTAAAGAACATTATTCCATTCTGTTAGAGTCTCAATTTCTAGATGTGTTTCCTGAAGCAGCCGCATCTAATTTTCTGCCTTCAGTGTTCTGTGTGACTGTCCAGCCTTCCTGGAGTGGCCTCCCGGCCCTGGGTCCTGTAGCCTCAGGAAGGAGCTTTGCCACCCTTTGGCTTCCTTTTTATGGGTGTATCCCTGCACTTGGAGGGTCATTTCTGAATTCTGCTACACTCTCAGCAGTGACAGGGGACCCACATAAGCTTCTCCCTCGGGTCTCCAGAAAGAGCTCAGCCCTTCACTGGGCTGGGACCGTGGTTTTCTGTCAGGCCTTGCTCTGACACCAGCCATTTTCCCCAGAAGCCCCTGAGAGTTGCTTTAACTGGGTCATTCATTTATATATATTTATATTTATATATGTGTGTTAAATTTGTGTATATTTATATTCATTTATATATATTCATACACACACACATCCATGTGTTCAAACTTTGTGGTATGTACATAGCACTATCCCTAGTTTTTTTCATTTACGTGGGAAGAGTGGAGGTTGAAAGCCATGCCCAAGTCAGTGTCTGGTTCTCTTAACATCTGTGTGCCCCAGTCCCCTGCACCTCTGCCCCGTCCTGGAAGCAGTTTCCCATTTATTTGTTCTGCTGCAGCACTAACCCTTATCCCTGAACCATCTTTTTAATCTTACATTAATTGTGGTGTTTTGTGTATACATAATGAGTAACTAAATGTATGCATCATTTTGCTCATACACATATGCATTGTACTTATGAAAGTACAATGAGGTATTTATGGATTAAAATACAGGACACGTGAGGACAGCCTGAAGAAATTCTTTCTGAAGACAGGTGGGGTAAAGAATCTCCAGCTTCCCTCCAGAGTGACCCTTTGCCAAGTGGCTTTTCATTTTTCTTTCATGAGCGTGAGAACATGTCATTCGGCACCTGCCCTCTGACCATTGCTGTGTGTGCGTGTACCATACTGTTGACAACAGGTGCCGGGCTGTACAGCGGGTCTCCAGAACTAACCCCTTATGCAGAACCGAAACATTGCTTTGCTGGTGGAGCTTCCTGACCTGTGGGGCAAAAGCAGATGTGAGTAGGGTTTCTTAGTATTTGAGCAGCTATTCGACGTGTTCAGATCCATCCAGGGCGATAAAATCTAAACTGTTGGTCTTCAGAGGCTCAGCCACAGGCGTCACCGATGGGCTTCTAGAATCCAGTCGCTCTAACAGAACTCTGGAGAGTGACCGTGGACAGTGAGGCTTCTGGAGGAAACAATGAGAATTCTAACTGTCCTCTCCCTGCTGTTTCATCATCGTGGAAATCAGCTGGTTTCTTCCCTGTCTTTACTCCTTTTCTCCCCAATTTGTTCTAACATTGAGACCAGGAAGCCAGACTATTTAATACATAAATCACCAAGAAGGTATTTTTCTGATTAGAATATCAGAAATCATATTGACAGCACGGGGAACCCTAAACTTCACAAGCCCTCCTACAGAAAACTTGCCACCTTCATCATGAAGAGGATTTGTCCAAGTTATAGAGAAGTGCATGAAGGAAGAACTTGAGACTTTGAGGAATTTGATCACTGTTTGGTTTTATGTATAGATATTTGACTTGGAAGGGAAGAGTCTCTAAATATTCTCTATTTAGAGTAATTAATTGACTAACATCTGTGGGTTGGGGGTGACAAAATTGGTCACAATAATCCTTGAATCGTTTCGTTATTTAGTGGCATTATTATGCCTGGCGCCTCAGTTTTATGAACATTTGAAATGAGAAAAGCCAAAGTGTCTGCTCCCGTGTGAGCTGGATTCTGGGGCTGCAGCTGTCTCCGTTGTGAGGCATCCAGCAGAAGCCATGTGAGATGGAGAAGCAGCTGAAGAATGCAGTTCCATTCCACCTTTCCAAAGAAAATGAACTGAGCCACCTCTGTCTCTTGGACCCTCCATGGTCCTACTTGCCCAGGATAAGGTCTAGATCAGCCTCAGACAAGCACAAACCAGAAGGATAAGGGAAACCAAGCCTGTAGGGTACCCTCCTGAGAGGCCTCTCAGTGGAAGAAGAGGTGCCAGCCAAGACCCTCAGCATGCTGGGATCCCAGGGTGGGAGCCCTAAGTATCTAGAATGTTCTGATGAGGCCCTAGTGGGAATAGCCATCATATCTACACACTAACATGCACTGTGCCCATTTTTCTCTGTCCCCATGCCATTACAGTGGTTGTTCTGGTCGTTTTAGCGACCAGCCCTTTCACTTGGCCTTGGCTCTCACCAACCACTGGCCCACCATCCTGACCTCCACTTGAACTCCCCTGGTCTATACTTTACCCAAAGCAAGGCTAGTTTTTGTTTTGTTTTGTTTTGTTTTTAAAGATAAACCAGATATAGAACTATCTCTTTTCCTAATCATAGCTTGTTTTCACCTAGAATGAAGATTCAAACTCCTAACTGCTCTCCAGGTGTTACATAGTCAGCTCCGTCCTGGGTCTTGGCTCCCTGTCACTCATTTCCAGCCTCACCGACCTCCCTCCTCTCCTTCATGCCTGTCAAGCTCCTACCCCTCAGGGTCCTGCATTTGCTCTTCCTCCGTCTGAAATGCTGCTCCTGTCTTTGCATGGCTGCTCCCTCTCCCCTAGCAGACCTTCCTTCAGAACCTCCTCAGAAGGGCCTCCTGGCCACCCTCCCTGACAGTGACACCCTCACTGTCCTCCTCAGTGCTTCCCAGGATATGTGGTAAATGATGGTTTTTAAATTTCCAAACCATAGTGGGTTGATACTTTTGTAAATTGTAACAAACCTGTTGCAGTGAAGTCCAGCTGCTGACAGCTCCCCCTCTCAGTCTCTCTTTTTCCTCATCGCAGCCGGGGCAGCAGATGCTTCTGGGCCAGCGGTGGTTGCAGATGCATGCAATTGTATGTCCTTGGGACTCCGCGTTCTCTGTAACCCTCTGGCTGGTGTTTTGTGTCTTCTGGTAGAATGTTCACTCCACGATGGTAGGGAGCAGGTCCTAAACTTGTCACCCCTCTACCCACAGTGCCAGGACTAGTGCTGATGCACACGAGGTTCTCAGTAAGTTCTTGCTGAAGCTCCAGTACCCTGATGTGCCTGTCCAGCCTTGCCTGACCCGGGTCGGGGAAATCATCCGAGGCCAGGCTGCCCTTTCCCCACTGTTGTCTGCTTTTTCTTAGCCCACATCCGGAATCAGACCTGCAGTCGCTCCTACTGTGACTGGTATAGAGTACCATGATCCTTAAAGTAGGAGATGGAGGGGCCTACCCCCACACCCGCCAGACTCAACTACTGAGGGCCCACTGTTGGCTGGAAGCCTTGCCGATAGCATCAACAGTTGATGAACACATATTTGTGCGTTAGTATGTATTATATACCATGTTCTTACAGTAAAGTGAGCTAGAGAAAAGTAAATAGTTATTAAGAAAACCATGAGGAAGAGGAAATACATTTACAGGACTGTAAAAAGTCCACAAATAAGTGGTCCTGCATGGTTTACACCTGTGGTGTTCAAAGGTCAACCATAATTCCACTTCAGTGCCATGACTAAGTCACTGCATGACCTTGACCAGCTGACTTCAGTACCACAGGCCTCCATTTCTACGTCTGGAAAGGAGACATGGCATTTCCTTCCATCGTGAAGTCAGGTAAGGCTCTCACACACACTTTGGGATCTCTGCAAGGCTGCCCCAGAGGGGCTTCACAGCCATGCACTAATGTTTTTCTATAAAAGACCAAACTTTTTCTATAAAGGACCACATATTAAATATTTTTGATGTTAGGAGCCACGTAGGGGTCTCTGTCAGGTTTTCGGGTTTTTTTCTGACTCTTGAAAATTATAGAAACTGTTACTAGCTCACCCAGGCCAGGGCGAAGCTTGCCAGTCCCTAGTGGGTGGCAGGCAGCTGGAAGTATATTTCTTTGCGACTCAGTACATTTTATTTTCTGTCTGAATGAAATAAGAAATGTGACCCATAATAGTTTTATTTTTCTTGAATTGATCCTCTTGCAAAGGTTGCTCATCATTTTAGTCATACTTTCCACTCTTTGTTGTTTGCAAGCACATTTTAAGTATTGATGCATCTTAGAACAGCTTTTCCTCAGCACAAAATCATGGTTCTCCAGAGCAGAGTTGTTGGTTCGTGTGGGAGATTCCATCTGAAGATCATTTTGAGCTAGGCGAGGCCCTTGAGGATCCATCCAAAAGTAGAGTCTGATAAAAATGCATTTTTGTCTGCCATTCAAAATGGATTGTGTTCTTAATTTCTTGAAGTTTTCTTCTGAGGACTTACTTGTTTGCAGACATGGGGTTAAACCTTCAGTTGAATTTAGAGCTGATGCACTTACTCTTATTTCATTTCTTAAACTAGCTTTTATAGTATAAAGAACTAAGTGCTAAGTTACAAATAAGGCATGCTTGGAAACAGTTGATCTGTTGTAAAACCTGCCCCATGTCCTGCCTTTGCTGCCAGTGCCCCCTGGCTTCTTGCACACAATCTCTTGCCCTTCTTGCAACCACTGCTATAGATATTCTCATTTAATGTCACCATCCTCCCATTTTTTTCTTAAAGATTTTATTTATTTATCTGACAGAAAGAGCACAAGCAGATAGAGCAGCAGGAGGGAGAGGGAGAAGCAGGCTCCCTGCTGAGCGGGCAGACCAACTTGGGACTCAATCCCAGTATCCTGTGATCATGACCCAAGCCGAAGGCATATGCTTAACTGACTGAGCCACTTGGGCACCGCACCTCCACCCCATTCTCCAACTTTTAAAAAATATTCTTTAGGGACACCTAAATGGTTCAGTCAGTTAAGTGGCTGCATTCGGCTCAGATCATGATCCCAGGGTCCTGAGACCAGGTCCACTTCGGGCTCCTTGCTCAGCAGGGAGCCTGCTTCTCCCTCTGCCTGCTGCTCCCCCTGCTCGTGCTCTCGCTCACTCTCTCACTTGCACTCTCTCTCTTGCAAATAAATAAATAAAATAATCTTTAAAAAATATTCTTTAGTTTCAACTATTAGTAAGGTTCTCTGAAGTTGACAAATGACTAGGTAGTAGGTCTTAGAAAGATTGGTAAATTTGGTAAAATAGCACCTAGGTATTACTTTCTTTAACTCTGATGGTTTTGGGGACCACAGGCCGCTGACTAAGAAGAGCAGGACCTTGGTGTAATGTGGACATAGCTCACTGCCTGCCTGATGTTAGCACAGTAGAGTGTGTTAGTTAAGAGGGTAGATGCAGGAGCCAACTCTGGGACTTCCGAGCTGTGTGATGTTGGCCAGTTTTTCATCTACTCTGAGACTCCGTTTCCCCATCTGTAACACAGGGCTAATAGAAGAACCTTCTCCGTAAGATTACTGTTGAGTTCTAGATGAGTTAATAGTACATAGTGCCACGTAAGGACTAGTTAGCGTTTATTGAGGGAAGAATATGCTTTCATGGATATGTATCAGTGGATAGCACTCCACATAGAAAATTTTATATCTAACTTGCTTTGTCCATTTAAATTTTCTCCATAGGCTTTTGTCGAGGCCCAGAACAAGATTACTGTGCCGTTCCTTGAGCAATGTCCTATCAGAGGGTTATACAAAGAGAGAATGACTGAACTGTATGACTATCCCAAGTATAGTTGCCACTTCAAGAAAGGAAAACGGTATGTGAGGTTTTATTTAAATTTTCTCGTTACTTTTTAATAGAATGCTTTCTTAAATCTTAAAATACAAATTCTAAATAACTTACCAGTTTATAAAATCAATCTGTTATGAAATTGATTAGCTTCTGTGCTTGAGTATGAGAATACTATTTTTTGGTCTGTTGTCCATATTCTTAAAATCATGATTTAAGAAACTTAGTAGAGGCATTTCCTAGGAAAGCAAATCTAGATTATAGGAAATAATTGTTGTCCTATGGCTAATATTTGGGCTAGCAGGATTTGTAGACAGCAGTGGAGATTTGTTTGCCTCTTAACTTCTCTTTGGCTTCTACTACTAGAAAAGCTTTTATTAAATGGATTTCTTTCATCCCAGAGTGGAAGTGGACCAGGAGGTGGCACCTATTCACTTCTTTGTTCCTCTCTCTTTCATACCAATGTAAACATATTCTCTTGTTCTTTTTTTAAGTCTCTGTGGAACCACCAACAAATTTACTTGAGAATTTCTTAGACCCTCCTCTCTCTCTCTCGCATTCACACATACATCAGCAAGGTACAATCTACATGCCTAACCCTTCCTGCTGCTTGTTCTGGTAGTTAAATTGAAATGGCACACAGAAATGTCCATTCACTTATCTATCATCCATAGCTGCTTTTGTACAACTATAGAATTGAATAATAGCAAGAGACTCTATGGCCCACAAAGCCTAAAACATTTGCAGTCTTGCCCAATACAGAACAGGCTTGCTGACACTAGGGAAGGATCCAGCGTTTCGTTTTAGAAGATCTGCTTTCTTCTCCATTGAAAAGAAAAAGTTACTACTTTATTTGATTATCCGCTTTAGTTCTAACAAATGAAGCAGTCTTGATTTGTCCGCATTTAGATAATATGCAGGATTACAATAAAGTATTCCAATACTTAATTCAGGTCCCAAACTCTAATTATAGGGAGGTGGTGGGACCTTCCGTCCTAGTCCCCATGTGTCTGGCTTGGCCTGTTTGCAAATGAACATTTGTATGTTTTTCCTTTTCTCTGTGCTTTGATTGTACCCTACAGATGGAAAACTCCATGGCTCAATAAAGACCATCTCTGTTCCCCAGGTATTTCTATTTTTACAATACAGGTTTGCAGAACCAACGAGTATTATATGTACAGGATTCCTTAGAAGGTGAAGCCAGAGTGTTCCTCGACCCCAACATCCTATCTGACGATGGTACGGTGGCGCTCCGAGGTGAGTGCTACCCGGCTAAGCTCATAGCAGTCCTGGGGCCCCCACTCACCGCTAGTCCCCTCTGAAAAATCAGACAGGATGGACCATATTGGAGAACAGGTGCACATGCAATATCAGGAAAGCTAATTTTTGCACAGTGTCTTTAGAATACATGAGTAGCCACATGTTCTGGTGGCATGAAGCAGAACTGGAGAATAACTCACACTGGGCCCAAATTAGCTTCTGGGGCTTCTGAGACATTTAAGAATCGTCACCATTGCTTCTAACATCTCTGAGACCTCTCTGTGTTTAGGAAAAAAGTCTTCTATAAGTAATCTAAGCTCTATGAAGAATGTTCCAGCTGTGAATGTACAATACGAAAGAATATTTACAAGCTCTCTTTCCTTGGTGGAGAGGAAATGATCAAAATTTTAAAATTTAGTTGTTTTAGAATTAAAAGTAGAAAACCACAGTCTTGTAAGAAATTAGACAACTTGATACCCTGTTCCCTGAAGATTGCAAGTTTAAAACTGGAATTAGGTAAGTTTTGCCTGTAGTTGCCATGTGTTTCCTAAATAACCCCACCCTGAGGTAACCTCCTCCACAGGCCCTAAAGATTACCCTAGGCTTGTGCCATTAGCACTAGTTCTAAGGATGGAAGTTGGCGAGTCACTGGTTCTATAGTTTAATAATTGTATACTCTGAGAATCATCTGTTGTTAGGATCCTAGATTTTGGTGAAGTTCGCTCAGCATTTCCCCCATAGCATCTTAGCATCTTCTCTTTTGTAGAGAAAGCACAGGCCAAGTCTCAGCCCTGTGGCGTTGAGTGATCAGAACATTCTAGTCCTATAATCAATTAGGTGGGAATGAAAGGACCCTGTTTTCATGTCACTCTGTGAAGACCCTTTTATAAAGCCACTAGTCATTTGGTGGTTCTTCCCCTCTTTCTCCTAAGTAGGCTGTGTATGTAAAAAATGATACTTTATATAGTCAGTGTTGAAAGTAATCAGTATTGAAAATAAGATGCCAGGCAGCTAACTAAGAATATTCTTCCATGAGTTGAGCTTGTGGTTCTAAATGAATGTATGGTTCTGTGTAGTAATAAGTCCAGTGTAGGATATTGTTTAATTTTAAAAACAAATCTTTGTTAAAATTAAAGTTCTTATAACTCTCCAGAAGAACTTCATTATAAGAGGGTCTCTAAAAGTTCATTTCCATAACTCTAGCGGAATGCCTGCCACGGATGGGTCCTGATAGCTGAAAGGGAAAATTAGACATGGGACCTGGCCTCAGTTATGTAGTGTTCTGAAAATGATACAGGGAAGTTACAGTGTGGGTGAATATACAGGTTCTTTTGATAGAATATGATTTTTTTACAAATCAACATTTTTATTTAAATTTTTCCTGAAAATTTTCTAATTACATATAAATAATTTATGTAGAGTGAGAAGTATTAGCTCCACATTGCCTTCTAGACTCTTCTCTGTATTTATATACAGATGAGCTTGAATACTTCATAGCAATTATAAAGGATTAATAAGTAGGTCTTGTGAAATTTTAAACTTATTTGCCACTAACAGAAATTCCATGTAAAACAGTAGGAAGCCTCTGAAAATAGTTGGGTTTCTGAGTATAATTTTCAACCCCTGGTACAGTTTTAACAAATATTAAAAGAGGAAATCTGCAGTGTCCGTGTCTGGTACCAAATGCTCTCTATATATGCTTTATAAAAGCAGATATAAACATAGAAAATTTCTCAACACACATTCCGTAGTGATTAGAACATTCTCTCATGGTCTTAAAGAAGTAGACACTCGTAACAGTTCATAGATGGTGTTGCTTTTCTTTCTTTTTCGTGGTTGCTTTGGTACAGGCTCCGTGTGAGCCTTCACTGCAACCCTCAGGCTTTCTTACCTGGGCTTGTGCTGGTCAGGTGGTGTGGACGATGTTAATCCTTGAGTGCCAGCGATGCTCAGAAAATGAGGGTATAAAGAGTGATTTCAAATACTTTGGAATCCATTCCAAAAATTACTTAATGGCTTCCATTTAGTTCTGTTACATGGTATGTGTCATAATCCAGTCATTACTGTAAAAGCAGTTTCCTTATTCTTTTCCCCTCCTCTTTAGGGTATAAATAATAAAATATGCTGAAAGTCTCAGATGAGCTCTGCTTTTAACTGAACTGCTCACTGAATTATAGCAATATAAACGATGGAAGCATCTTAGCAATCCAATCCAATATGTCGTTTTATAGCCGAAGAACCTAAGACCCAGAGCACTTGTCCAAGCTCTTGAAGCGAATTCCTGTGTGACCCAGTCTCAGTCCCCAGAGGTCCTCAGGACAGGCTTCTTGCTGCCTCCATCACACATCTGGCAGAGAACATGTCAGGCAGCATGGAGGGCAGCAGGCAAAGCTAGGGATTGTGTCCCCATGGGCACTGTGTGAGAATTTGTCTTGTGTCCCACAGGCTATGCCTTCAGTGAAGATGGGGAATATTTTGCCTACGGTCTGAGCGCCAGCGGCTCAGACTGGGTGACAATCAAGTTCATGAAAGTTGATGGTGCCAAAGAGCTTCCAGATGTCCTCGAGAGAGTCAAGTTCAGCTGTATGGCATGGACCCATGATGGGAAGGGGATGTTCTACAACTCCTATCCCCAACAGGATGGAAAAAGTGATGGTAAGTGAAGGTGGCAGGTGAAACACCTTTCTCATGAAATACAAGTGTAACTTTACATAACTTGAAAGGCTAAACCCTACATAGAAGTAGTTTGGTATAGAACCAGATTTCTTCAAAGGGTGTTGTATCAGCATTGTTGTATGACAGATCACCCCAAAACTAGTGTCTTAGAATAATAATTTTTTATTTTTATTTTTATTTTTATTTTTTGCTTGGGAGTCTTGGGTTGGTCAGGTAGTTCTAGATTAGCTGAGTTCTGTCATGTGTCTGTGTTCAGCTGTGGGTCCATTGGCCTTTGGCTTGGCTCTGATCCTTGTGGTTTCTCCTCCTCCGGCAGGCCAGCTTGCTTGGTTTTCCTGGCAACTCACTTATGCCTATAAGCCTCTTTGATACCTGCACTTGCTGCTGGCCCTAAATCATGGTGCTGTTCTGTTGGCCAAAGCAAGGCACGGAGCCAGCCCTTGTTCAAGGGGTGGAGAAACAGATACAAGGAACCAGGAAGAACTAGGCCATTATTGCAATCAGTCCTTTTCAAATATGTTTTATCTGCCAAGGGGTCATGGAGAAGATTTTTTTTCCCTTGAAACTGCTTTATTTAATGATGTTCGGTGATTATAAATAATTTATAAACTATAAATTTATATATAATATAATATATAAATATAATATAAAATAGAAATATTTAACATAAATTTATAAATTGTAAATAATAATAAAAAATAAATATATTTTTGTACTGTAGTGATCACATCTCTTCCTCCGATTAGAAGTTACAAGGCATTTGGTTGATTTATCTTGACACTTTCTCCTTGTGAACTTCCAGGACACACCTTTGTTCTTCTTCTCTGCTACACAAAGGTCCTGCTGTGTTCAAGCAGTCTCTTTCTTTCCCCCTTCACTCCTCACCTTTCCAGAGAGAAAGGCCCACCTACCTTGTACCTCGCTGTTGCAAGCTGTCAACAGTCACCTTCTTCATGCTACCCCATCTCTCCACAGGGACCTGTTGTCTTGGTTGGTCTTTACTCATGGGTTTTACAGTCCCTTTGTGGGAGGTTTGGAGCTGAGGTACAGAGGTACAGAGGCTCAGTGGCTCAGTTACTTGTTGGAGGCCTGGAGCTGGCAAGAAGCACAGCTGAGCCAGTACTTTCTGCTACATATGCTGTCCCCTTATCATGACCTACTGTATCTTGTCTTTAGATATGCTAGCTTGCTTTTCTGACTTCCCCCAGTTGAATTGGGAATAAGACTATAATTCTTTTCATCTCTTTCGGCTATCTTCAGCTTTTGCTACCTTTTAGTTAGGCTAAATCAATACTTTTTTCTAAATTCTACAAGAGGGGCTGATTTAAGAGTAGGCTTTTTATTTGAGGATGTTGGCTAAAGAAAGACCTCTGTGCTCTCTATACTAAATTAGCTGCCTGTGTTAAGAGTGGTGCTGAGTTAGAAATGACTACTTTGAGTTCTAGGAGACCAAAGATGTATTCCCCTGGCCATTTCTTGTTAGAGAGCAATGTTATTAATTTGTGAAAAACATGAAAATTATTATTTAGGCTCAGCTTTCAGTGGCAAAAACAGTAAAGCTTAGTTACAGTGATTGATTTCAGAAAGGTACTATCTGCTCCCCGCAGTAATTTGCTGCCCTCTTGTCCAGAGGACCTCAGCAGCCCCTCAGGTTGTGGGGTGGAGGGACTTACCAATGAGGCTAAGCCTTTCCAACCATGTGCTTCCTGGAAAACCCATGGAAAATCACCAAGTGCTGTAGAAGCTTTCTTTTATATTATGGTGTTCTCTTAACTTCTTTTTCATTGTCCTGAAAGCTTAGTACCTTTTTGTAATGAAAAAAATAGTTCAATCTCAAAACATCTTCCAAAATCAACAAATAAGTATGAATTACTTCCAGAGTGATACCCAACCAGTACTTTAAAAAAAAAAAAAAAAAAAAAGGAGAGTGAGACTTCGTCTTTGAGAGCCTTTTTAGGTTCACAGCAAAATGGAGCAGAACGCACAGATTTCCCGTACAGCCCCTTCCCCACACATGCAGAGCCTCCACTATTACTAGCCTCCTTCCCCTGAGTAGATACAGTCGATGACCCTCCATTGACACGTCATAATCCCCCCAAGTCCAGAGCTTACACTCAAGCTCACTCTTAGTATTGGGTAGTCCACAAATTAGACAAATGTAAAATGGTATGTTTCCTCCGTTATAGTATCATACAGAGTTTGACCCCCGCCCCCAAGCCCTCTTCCACCTGTCCGTCTCTTCCTTGTTCACTAGCCTCTGACAACCACGGATCTCTCTACTGTCTCCATAGCTGTGCCTTTTCCCAAATGTCTGTAGTTGGAAACATACACTGTATAGCCTTTTTAGACTGGCTGCTTTGACTTGGTGATATGCATTTAAGTTTCCTCCATGTCTTTTCATGGTTTGATAATCCATTTCTTCCTAGTGCCGGATAGGATTCCATCATCTGCATACAGCCCAGTTTATTTATCCTCTCACCTATTTTTTAATCCATTCAACTACTAAAGAGTATCCCAGTAGTGTGGAAGATGTGGCAGTTATCAGTAAAGCCACTATAAACATCTGTGTTCAGGTTTTTGTGTGGACATAAGTTTTCAAATACTTTGGGTAAATACCAAGGAGTGTGATTGCTGGATTGTATTGTAAGAATGTTTAGTTTTGTAAGAAACTACAAACTGCTTCCAAAGTCACTACGAATTTGCATTTCTGCCAGCAATGAATAGGAGTTCTGTTGCTCCACATCCTCATCAGCATTTGGTGTCGCTGTTGTTCTGGATTTTGTCGATTCTAATAGGTGTGTAGTGGAATATTATTGTTTTAATTTGCATTTCTTTGTGACATGATGTGGACCATCTTTTCATGTGTTGCTTTGCCATCTGCATATCTTTTTTTTTTTTTTTTTTTAAAGAAAGCACACACATGCACAGAGGGAAGGGGCAGAGGGAGAGAGAGAATCCCCAGCAGGCTCTACACTCAGCCACTCAAAGCCTGATGCAGGGCTGGATCTCACCACCCTGAGATCATGACCTGAGCCAAAATCAAGAGTTAGATGCTTCGCCCACTGAGCTGCCCAGGTGCACCTGCAAATCTGCTTTAGTGAGGTTATTGTTAAAATCTTTGGCCCATTTTTTGATAGGGTTAGAGTTTCAGAAGTTCCTTATAGGGCCGCCTGGGTGGCTCAGTGGGTTAAGCCTCTGCCTTCAGCTCAGGTCATGATCCCGGCGTCCTAGGATGGAGCCCTGCATCGGGCTCTCTGCTCAACAAGGAGCCTGCTTCTCTCTCTCTCTGCCTGCCTCTCTGCCTACCTGTGATCTCTGTCAAATAAATAAATAAAATCTTTAAAAAAAAAAAAAAAGTTCCTGGTAAATTTGGGGTGAAAGTCCTGTATCAAATACGTCTTCTGCAGATATTTTCTCCCAGTCTGTGAACTGTTTTATTCTCTTGACAGTGTCTTTCACAGAGCAGAATTTTTTTATTTTAATGAAGTCCAGCTTCACTTGGTTCTTTCATGCGTTGTACCTTTGACATTTTATCTAAAAAGTCATTGCCAGGTCTAAGGTCACCCAGATTTTCTCATATGTTACCTTTTGGGAATTTTATAGTTTCACATTTACGTTTAGGTCTGTGATCCATTTTGAGTTAGTTTTTTTGAAAGGTACAAAGTCTGTGTCTAGGTTCATTTTTTTGCATGTTGGTGTCCAGTTGTCCCACCACCATTTGTTGAAAAGGCCGACTTTGCTCCTCTGGGGTGGGCTTTGCTCCTTTGTTCGAAGACCAGTTGACTGTGTTTACGCGGGTCTGTTTCGGGGCTCTCTGCTCTGCTTTATTGATTCATCTGTCTGTTCTTTTGCCAGTATCATACTGTTTTGATTACTTACAATAAATCTTGAAGTCAGGTAGTATCAGTCCTCCAGCTTTGTTCTTTCTCTTCAATATTGTCTTGGCCATTCTGGGTTTTTTCTCTTTCCATATAAACTTTAGGATAAGCTCACGGATAGCCACAAAATAGCTTGCTGGGATTTTTATTGGAATTAAATTGCATCTGTAGATCAAGTGGGGAAGAATTGACATGACAACATTGAGTATTCCTGTCCATAACATGGAGCTTTTCCATTTATTTAGTTCTTTTTGATTTCTTTGATCAGTTTTTTTTTTTTTTAAAGATTTTATTTATTTATTTGGCAGACAGAGATCCCAAGTAGGTAGAGAGGCAGACAGAGAGAGAGAGGGAAGCAGGCTCCCTGCTGAGCAGAGATCCCAATGCGGGGCTTGATCCCAGGACCCTGAGATCATGACCTGAGCCGAAGGCCAAGGCTTCACCCACTGAACCACCCAGGTGCCCATGTAGTTTTTCCTCATATAAGTCATGCATAGTTTGTGAGATTTGTACTTGACTATTTAATTTTGGGGGGTACTAATGTAAATGGTATTGTGGTTTTTAAAAATTTTTTTTGCCAAGTGAAATAAGTTGAGCAGAGAAGGTCAATTATCATATTGTTTCACTTATTTGTGGAACATAAGGAATAGCATGGAGGACATAAGGAGAAGGAAGGGGAAAATGAAGGGGGGGACATTGAAGGGGGAGACAAACCATGAGAGACTATGGACTCTGGGAAACAAACAGTTTTAAAAGGGAGCGGGTTGGGGATGGGTGAGTCTGGTGATGAGTATTAAGGAGGGCACAGATTGCATGAAGCACCGTGTTATACGCAAACAATGAATCATGGACCACTACACCAGAAACTAAGGATGTACTGTATGGTCACTAACATAACATTATAAATAAAATAAAATTTCTTCATTGAGGTATAATTAACATAGAACATTATATTAGATTTAGGTGTATAACATAATGATTCAATATTTGTATATATTTTGAAATGATCACTGTGTAAGTCTCAATCATATCCCCATACATTGTTATGGTTTTTTTTTTTTTTTCTTGTGATGAGAATTGTTAGCTTTTTCTCTCTTAGCAACTTTTAAGTATGCAATACAGTATCATTAACTAACTATGGTCACCATGTTATATATCACATCCTTAATGATACTATGTTTTTAATTTCAAATGCCACATATTCATTGCTGGTATATAAGAAAGCAGTTAACTTTTGCATATTAACTTTGTATCCCATGGCCAGGTAAATAACTTTTTAAATGTTTCTAGCATTGTGCAATATGGGTGGGATAGATTTTTCTTAAAATTGCCAACTGCACTTCAGTAAACATTTTTAACTCCTTCAGGTACGGAGACATCCACCAACCTCCATCAAAAGCTGTGTTACCATGTGTTGGGAACTGATCAGTCGGAAGATATTTTGTGTGCTGAGTTTCCGGATGAGCCTAAGTGGATGGGCGGAGCTGAGGTATGGAGCTACTGTGAAACTGCCCCACAAACACAATGTCCCATGGATTGTGTATATGGATGTTCTTGTTGTGTGATCTTTAAGGATGTGATGAGTCCTGTGAGCGAATATTCTCTTGTTAAAAGTATTGGTATTCCAATTGACTCTTAATAATGAAGGTGATGATAAACCTTTTAACTGCAACTTCAACATAAAAACCTTAATACAAAGTAATACATGCTTATGGCTAAAAAAAAAAAAAAAAGGCAAAAGTGCAGAATCACATAAAGCAAAACATGAACATTTTGAAATTCAGAATCTTATGTCTCAGAAGTGAGGAAAGTATCCTTCCCCAAAATTTACTTTGTATAAATGAGAAATTGGGGAGAGAGGGAGTATATGTGTTCCTTTTTCACACAGCTTTTCTCTTCATGCATATTGTTCACTTGTTTTTACATCAAAATGTGCATTTTGAGATTTTTCCCATCTAATAGATATTCAGGTATTGCTTGGGGGTCTTGGCCATAACCAAACTGTATTGGAAGTCTTCGAAGTTACCGGCCCAGATTTTATTCTGTATCTTGAGAATCAACTATGAAAAAACTTAGAGGGACTTAGAGTAAAAACTTAACTCTTACTAGTTTATTTCTGGGTAGTAAGAAGTATTTTTTAAAGAAAAGCATTCTGAATGTTTTGATAGAGGTGGGCTGTTGGCCCATTTATAATGGGAATGAGAAATCCACTAGAAGATCTTTATAAAGCTCCCGGAGTCACTTACTTAGAACTTTGGTTAAAAAAAACAAAAAAAGGAACATTTGATATTCAAAGTTGGGCTCATGGGTCTGGTTCACAGGAGATAGAATAGGAACCCATAGTGTTTTAGTTCATGTGCATTGATACACCTTATTCCAGATTGTCCTTATATTTATTTATTTATAAGTTTCCCTAGAATGGGTTGGCGGACTGCTGCCTGCCTTCAGGCCACATCTGGCCTGCTGCCAGCTTTAGTAAATAAGGCTTTATTGGAACCCAGCTGCACCCTTCATTTTGTGTCGTCTGGGGTTGCTCTCGGATGGCAATAGCGGGGTTGAGTCGCTGCAAAAGGCCCCGTGGCCCACAAAGCTAAAATATTTACTTTCTGACCCTTAGTAGAAAAAACTTGCCAGACTTTAATGCAGTGTGTGAATTTTTAGTTCTGTGACCTGAAACTGTCCTTTTCTCGTGCTTTTTCCTTCTCACTTAAGTGCCTCCCCCCTTGAGCCATCCTTGTGTAGTTACTACTGTCATTTTTCTCACCTATTTGTTTTTTATGCTGTCTCTGACTCTATTTATAGATCGTTTCTACCCTTTCCTTCTTAGTTCAGCTTCTCCTCCTATTTAAGTCTTCTGGTTACTGTGGTTAATAGATGTTGGTTTATAAAATAATATAGATTTTTACTCTCATCTGAGTGAAACAATTAGGGAGATGAATAAGCTACCAGTGTTTTAATGTTAGATCATGTGTTTCTCTTTATCTTTTTGGAGGAAAGGTATTGATGCAGAAAACCTTAAATAATATGTTCAATAATCAATTTTATTCCCCCTGGATTCTTCATAAAATCAAAGGCCAACTTTCCTAGAGAAATTTTTATATTTCAGAGCTAATAATTTCATTACAGCAGGCCTGTTTTAATTAAGGTAGATGTATTTGGTTGATACAGTAACATGGATATTGAAAATAAATGCCAGAATATTTATATAATTTAGTGTATTGGACTAAAAGGAAACAAGCTTTTTATAGTAGAATATGCATGCAGCTCAAGTTGCTTGAATTTCTCTTAATGTTTGGTTGAAGCAGTGAGGTTTTTTTTTTTTTTTTTTTTTTTTTTTAACTTTCCAGCTGTGGTAAAATATACATAACAGAATTACTGGTTTAATCATTTTTAAGTGTAGAGTTAAGTGTCATTAAGTACACTGACATCATTATACAACCATCACTAACCATACACCTCCAAAACTTTTTAATCTTGCAAAACTGAAACTGTCCCCTAAGTAATAACTCCCCATCTCCCCTGCTTCCCCCATTCCCTGGCAGCCTTCCTTCTCCTTTCTGTCTCCCTGGGTTGGACTATTCTAGGTGCCACGTATAATTGTCCTCATGTAGTATTCGTCCTTTTGTGACTGGCTGTTTGACTTAGCACAAAGTCCCTAGGTTCATCCATGTCATAGCATGTGTCAGAATTTCGTTCCTTTTTATAGTTGAATAATATTCCATTATGGATAGTACCACATTTTCATTCATCTGTCAATGGATATGTGGGGTGTTTCCTTAGCATTGTTTTTTTTTCTTTTTTTTTAAAGATTTTATTTATTTATTTGACAGAGATCACAGGTAGACAGAGAGGCAGGCAGAGAGAGAGAGAGGAGGAAGCAGGCTCCCCACTGAGCAGAGAGCCCGATGCGGGGCTCGATCCCAGGACCCTGGGATCATGACCTGAGCCGAAGGCAGAGGCTTTAACCCACTGAGCCACCCAGGCGCCCCTTCCTTAGCATTGTTGTGAGCAGCCAGTTTTGAAGTGAGGGGCACCTGGCTGGCTCAGTCGTTAAGCATCTGATTCTTGATTTTGGCTCAGATCATGTTGTCAGGGTTGTTGTGATATCGAGCCCCGTGTCAGGCTTCTGCTGGGCATGGAGTCTGTTTGAGATTCTCTCTCCCTCTGCCCTTCCTACCCCCACTCACTCACTCACTCTCAAAAAAAATAAAAGATAAAAATATAGTGGAGATATATATGTATTTAACATACCTACATTCAGTTCTACCGGGAAAGTGAAAAGAAAAGCACATTGAAGTAGTTGATGTGATCCTTCTACCATTCATTAAAAAGGTGTTCACTCTATGTAAGTTATCTGATGTAATTTTTACCAAAGCCTCAAAAAGGAGGTGATCATTCCATTCCATTGCATGGAGGAAGTAAAATGCCTGCCCTGGAGATTACCTTGTACGTGCCTGGCTGCAACTGCCTGCTGAGTGTGTTAGAGCCACAGCCTGTGTCTTCCTAACCCCGTGCACTCAGCCTCTCTGGTTAGAAGGAAAGAAGGCTTGTAGAAACAGCAGCGAGGACTGTTGAAAGGATACATCTGTACTGCATAGAAGTAATAAAGTTGTTAAAAAACTTCAGGGACATATGTGGTGAGTCCCAAGGAACTTTATATTGGATCAGAGCCTTAATAGTGAAATATATAGAGCAAGTCTCCAAGAACCAGCAGGCTTAGTAAGTCAAGGCTGGACATGGTCTTCCTTGAAGCTGTGTTCCACCTGCTTGGGTGGTCTTGTTATAACAGGTGTCACCCCTCCAGGTGCCAGGGTCGGTCGCTTCATAACCACACACTGATGCGTGGTATTTTTCAAGTAGTACTTTGGGGATCATCATTTTGAACCCAGTGTTTTGTTAATACCTTCCACACTTCAACAGTGTCTGAATGGAGAGCTAGTGATGGTGTACTGTGACAGAAACTCCGAGATTGTGCCCTCCTCCTGTCGGTGCAGCCTCGGGCACATCCCTTCTCTCCAGTTCTCTTTCCTTCATATCCCCTGGGGCTTTTTTGGCTGAAAGTCTATGGCTAGAGGATTCAGCACAACATCTCACTGACCCTGACTCAGGCTTCCTAGGTGAGAAGGTAGCTGCTGGATGTGAGAGCAGCTTGGGCTTTGTGCGTGTGGTTGGTGGGGCCTTTCGGGGGGACAGTGGCTGGCCAGTGTGTGGATGTGCATGGATTTCTCCGGCGACCCTCCGCACCCCTCCCTTTGGCTGCTGCCGTCCAGGTTCACTGAGGACTTCCCTTTGTATCCTAGACACTGTCTCCTTAGGACTCCTTTTCCTTCACAGAGGTCTCCTCTGCCTTCTTGCACAGAGAGGTCTTCCTGCCTGGAGCAGTCCACCACATAGAACCAGGAAGAAGCTTTAGTTTTGCCATCATTGCCCTTGACAGCATCTGCCCCCAGGATGACTGATACCATGTAGCAGAACCAACAGCTTCTGGACGTTTTTGGGTATTAGAACTGTTACAGAAGATCACATGCTGCTTCCCTCTGCCCAGCTCATATTTGGTGAGCACAAGAGGGACTGGACGGGGAATAGGGACTACTCAACCCCCTGCTTGGGGTTTTTGTTTTGTTTGTTTCCCATGCGAAGACTTTATTCAAGATAGCCTCACAGTAGCACAGCCCAGTTATCCACTATCAAGCGCATGAATGAACTAACTGGTACATCCCTACAGTAGAATACTACGCAGCAGTAGAAAGGAACAGACTGTTGATATATTCAGCAACAGGAATGAATCTCAAAATACTTAACGCTCAATGAAAGCTAGAAGAAAGGAGAACGCAGGAGTACAGAATGTTTGGTTATATTTATAGAACATTCTGGAAAATGCAGACTAGTCTATGAAGGCACAGTACAGATCACTGGTTGCTTGCAGACGGGGGTTGGGGAACAGGAGGAGGGGACGC
The DNA here is from genome assembly GCF_022355385.1 of Mustela nigripes. Classification (NCBI taxonomy): domain Eukaryota; kingdom Metazoa; phylum Chordata; class Mammalia; order Carnivora; family Mustelidae; genus Mustela; species Mustela nigripes. Next base: position 123,908,875 of record NC_081561.1, on the reverse strand, counting down.
GAAGGGGCAGGAGGAGACTCGGGAGGATGATCAGATGGGGACTCTGGAATTGACGCTTCACAGGTGAGGCCATTCTGAGCAATGACAGTCTCCAGTTCTCTCCCCTCTGTTACTCCTCGTGGGCTGGTTCTGCAGCGGCCCTGCAGGGAGGAGGAGTTGGAGGAGGCGAACGGGATTCTTGCTGCTCCGGAGCTGTTTGTCGGCGTTTGGTTGCTACTGTCCGCTCGCAGTCATGCCCGGTGTCTTGGGCTCCTTGATGTAGGGAGACATCCTTGCGTAGGGAGAGCCCCTCCATTCTGGGAACCTGTTTGCTGTTCTCTGCGGTGGATAGTAAATGCTCTGGCTCACGCTTGTGTTGCCTCCCAAGGCTGCTGCTCCCAGCACGGTCCCCTCTGTAGCGCCCGTCCATCCTTTTTCTGCAGGGACCTTTCAAGATGGCTGGAGGGAGGCTACCTTCCTGGTGTCTCTTGTTCTGAGGGAAGCAACCTCCATGGTTTGCTCCATCCCAGAAGGGTGTGTGCTGGTCAGCGACACTCTCCTCACCTGCTGGCCGAGAGCCTCCTCCCTCGGGCCCTGCAGCTCCCTCATGGCCCTGGGGTAATGTGAAACCCATCTAGCATTTGGCTTAGAGGGACAGTGGTGTCAATTATTTAATATAGACCAGAAGGTTTTACCTAGAAGGCAGGATTGTGGGAGAATAGAAATTGTCATGTTTTTGAAGATTCTACTGGATTAAAAAAAAATTCCCTTTATTTTAAAGTGATTCTCAGAGCATTTGGGGTGTGTGGGGGGAATAGAAACAGGGAAATCAAGTATTTTGAGGCACTTTTCCCAGCAGAGGGTGCTCTAGAATGAAGATTCTGAAAATGTGTCAAGTACGTTTAGAAAGGATTACGGAGAAAATGCCCAGCGTCTCTGTGACTGTCTAGCTGAGTTCTGTATTGAGAACCGAATTCTGTCATAACTCATTCTTGAAAAGAGGGCTTCTTTTTCACAAAGGTAATCCTAATCTTCATGTTTATCACATATCTCCGTTGTGTGTTCACTTGTGGTCCCTAGACATTCAAGTATGTGTGTATTTGTGCAGAGGTTTGTATATTAGATGTATATGTTAACGTGTGAAATCACTGCCTAGTGCTGGACTCTGTGGACACAGTGAACATTAGTGTGAGGTTCGTGCACGTGAAGACCCTCGAGGCCTGGTGTGCACCCAGCTTTGCCTTCCAGAACATAGGCGGCCTGGGTGTCTCGGTGTCCCTCAGGGAATTCCGCCTCACCTGCCCCTCACTCACTGCACAGCTCGGCTTGAGCAGAGCCCTTGCTCGGCAGCCCTCTTCGTGGTCAGCGCACTTCGCGCATCTCTTCCCCGGGGGCCCAGGAAGCCATAGGCTTGGTGTCCCCTAGGTGTGAGGGCCGTGCGATCCTCGGGAGCACAGATGGGCGCGCTCGGCCCTTTGGAAGCTGTTCTTGTTGTAGTCGGCTCTTCGGTTTATGAACATTTCACAGTACTGCTGACGGGTTTAGGGGCGCATGGCACAATGTCCATCAAGTTCCGTTCGTCTGCCGTTTTAAAGACACTTTGTCCTCCTGACCCGAGCTTTGGGGGCGGAGCCGGCGCGCGCAGCTTGCCTCGCTGGTGAGCCTCCTCTCCTCGCGCAGTGAGAGCCTCGCGCCCCGCCGCGGCTCCCAGACCCCGGTCCCCTGCGCGCGCCGCCGGGGCGGCTGAGCGGCTGTCTTTCTGTCCGTCCCGGGTGGATCCCCAACCGGACTCATCGCTCGTGCCCTCTCTCTCCCCAGAAACCGCGGGGCATGATAACATCCGTTGTGCTGATTAGCGCAGGAACATCCAGCGCTTCGTGGGGACGGGAAGGCCAGAAGCCGCCCCAGACCCGGCTGAGAGTTCAAGCTAGCAGCAGGGACAGCTGGGGGAGAGATGGGTTTCAGGGTAGAGGGTTGGATTTGCAGATCAGTCGCTTCTCACCTCACCCCCTTGGTCAGTGAGGGAGAAAAGAAAACAAACAGTGGATTCTCAAACAACCCAGCTGCTCTGCCCGCAAACAGCAATGGCAGCTCTGTCCGGTCAAGACCTAGTTACTCATCTTAGTTTGAGTGCGGGTTTTTGTTTGTTTGTTTGTTTGTTTGTTTGTTTTACCCCCTAAAATTTTCTGTCAGATCTGTTTCTGGCATACTGAGGAACACCTCATACGGGCTTTGGGTTGGTTTCTGTTCTCCCGCATTGCTGTGGGACCACAGTGTGCTGGGAAAGTGCTCTGACTGAATGACTCCCTGTTGGGATGTTTGTGTTAATCCAGGTCACAGGAGCCTGTGACTGCCCCTGTCCTGGGGTACCTCAGCTCTCCTGTAGTTGTACACATCCATCGTGAGTCGCCTAAGCGAGGCACCGTCATTGTAATGATTAGTTTGACCTTTAAAAGTTGTCCTCAGCTAAGTTCTGGAAACATACTTAATATTAAAGAGATAATGTTAGGATTCACTACTATTGTGAAAGGAATCCAAAAGAGACTATAAAATAAAACATAAAGTTTCCTGCTCTGAGAGGCACATGATTAACTCCCAAAGCTATTAAAATCCATTTTATTTCTTTTGTCAATGTTCCAGACCATTTTAAACCTCACTGCTTTTTAGGATATTTTTAAAATATATATATATATATATACAATTCTTTTGTCCTAATATTTAAAAGGAATACTTTCATCAATTTGAAAAAGTGTGTGTAGATTCAAATTATGGGGGGGAAAAAAACAAACAAACTTCACTTCTTGTTAGATTCTAAGTGGAAATTATATATACCAAAGAATTTCATGTCTGTAGAGGTTTGGTTAACACAAGACCACATGGCGGGAGTTCAGTACCTCTTGCATAAAATAGCTTATAATGTGTTTGGGACACCTGAGTAGCTCTGTTGGTTAAGCCTCTGCCTTTGGCTCAGGTCACGATCCCAGGGTCCTGGGATCCAGCCCTCTGTTGGGTTCCCTGCTCAGCAAGGAGCCGCCTTCTCTCTCTCTCTCTGTCAAATAAATGAAATCTTTTTTTAAAAAAGAAAATATGTTTGATACAAGTCCACATATTATACACACACACACAAATATTAGCTATGTGTCTTTGTTGTTTTGAAAAACACCTTTGTTAGGGGTGCCTGGGTGGCTCAGAGGCTTAACAGTCCCTCAGTTAAGCGTCTGCCTTCGGTTGGAGTAATGATCCCAGGGTTCTGGGATCGAGTCCCCACATCGGGCTCCCTGCTCAGCAGGGAGCGTGCTTCTCCCTCTGCCCTTTACCCCACTGTCTCTCACTCTGTCTCTCCAATAAATAAGTAAAATCTTAAAAAAGAAAAAAAATACCTTGTAGACAAATGATTGGGAGTTTACAACATTTAGTGATCTTTGTTCATTTTCTCTTAACATGAGATGCGTAAAGAAAACTTAGTTGATTCCAGTCATGTAGAAGGCCCAGCTGTTCTTATTGTGTAGTATGGAGACTGAGAATAGCCAAATTCAGTGAATTTAAAAGTTTTATGTGCTAGTAATAATAATAACATAGGTTTATTGTGGTTTTTTGGTTTGTGTTTTTTTAAAGATTTTATTTATTTGTTTGACAGAGATCACAAGTAGGCAGAGAGTCAGGCAGAGAGAGGAGGAAGCAGGCTTCCCACTGAGCAGAGATTGTGATGCAGGGCTTGATCCCAGGACCCTGAGACCATGAACCGAGCTGAAGGCAGAGGGTTTAACCCACTGAGCCACCCAGATGCCCCGTTTAAAATAAACTATAAAGATCCCATTTTCCAGAAAAACTGCTAGTATTGTCTTATTGTATTTCACACTCATTTCTGTAAATTCATTTAAAAAAAAGCATGGGGGCATCTGGGTGGCTCAGTGGGTTAAAGCCTCTGCCTTCGTCAGGTCATGATCTCAGGGATGGAGCCCAGAGTTGGGCTTCTCTGCTCAGTGGGGAGCCTGCTTCCCTTCCTGTCTCTCTGCCTGCCTATCTGCCTACTGTGTCTCTGTCAAATAAATAAATAAAAACTTTAAAAAAACCACAAAGAATAGTTGGTAAAGCTGATACATCTTGTAAATATGGAGCAGCTATGATCCAGACCCAGGTCTGAATGGGTCACTGTCACACCTGGGTGAGGCATTAACTGAAGACATTTGATAAAAACATTACTTGGGACTAGATTCCCCTCAGGTATATTCCAGTTGCTGTTTATCTTTTAAAAATTCTGTGGTGTTATGACTCCTGGATTTGTAGAGGTTATATCCTGAATGTGCTGATTCATGTGAATTTTGTGTTTGTTGAAGCAGCATATGTGAGCCTAACAGAATACAGAACGAAATACATACTCCATTTTACAGCATGAATGATGTCTGTCAAGGGTTTCCTTATATTATTACCTCAGTGTAGCCTAGTGCCACAATACACACAAGTAAAACTTCTTGGTAATTAATGTGGCTTCTTTAATGAAAGTATGAAGTCTGATAATCCCACACCTTATGCCATTTGATAAGTGTCAATGAATGTGACAGCCATTACTGGGTCCCCTCTTCAAAACAGAAGCCAACACTTACAGCAGTTTTCTCCAGTAGCACAAAACACGCCAAGCCGAGAAAGCAAAAGATTAGAGGGGAGCACTTCTTTCCACACTCGTCCAGCCTCCCTTTGGGGGAATTTTCCTCAGTCAGGCCTTGAAAACTGAATAGGTCAGGCTGAGAATTCCCAGCCGACTCATAGTCCTGAGCCACATTCTTTTACGTAAGCACCTTATCAGCAGTCGGGTTGAAATCTCGTTCTGCACATGCTGACTCTGGTTTCATTTCTAGCTGATGCCCTGGGAGAAGTGCATTGTTTGTTGGGCCTGCCCAGGAGGCTGAGTAGTTGTGGGCTTTGCTAGGTTACACACTGCCTGTGTACGAGATGTTGTGATTGCCTTGCATGCTGTTACAGGTCAGGTTCCTTGGCACGCGGACCAGAAGTTGAATGGGCGTGCTTTCAAAGCCTGTGCTGGGGGGCGAGGGCAGAGAGGAAGGAGGTGAGCTGTAATGCAGTCATTAGGACGACCTCGGCCAGTCCTTCAGGGAGCTCTCGAGCTGCATTCACCTTCAGCATTTTCCTGACTGGGGCTTTATGTCCTTGAGTTCATCAGTCATTACATGGGGGAAGAACCCAGAAGGATCTGTGACCTTGGGAGAGGCGGTCCTCTCCAACCTGAGGACAGCCTGAGGACCCCAGCACTGGCTGCTCCCGGCGCGTAGCCGACCGCAGTCTCCCCTGCACGTGCTGCTGTCCATTGGCAGTCTGTGCCCTTGGGAGTGAACATATGCAGCTCCAGTATATGTCAGCACAGTTCTGGGGACCAGATAGCTGTACCACCGTAGCAGTTGTAAGGAGGCAGAATTCAAGCAACTGTTTTGAAAGAAATTCTACTTCCCTTTTAAAATCACGTAAGGACCCTCCCCTGGAGCCTTCTCAGCGCTCACCCTTCCTCCACCTCTGCTCCCTGTTAGCTGCCCTTCTCTGCACCCCCTTCATACTTCGCACTTCTTGCCGTTACTACTCTGTGTGCATGTGTGAGTCCCTCTCTTACTTGCATCTGAGCATGAGCTCCTCCAGACCCTGTCCTGGGTGGCTCAGTGGGTTAAAGCCATTGCCTTCAGCTCAGGTCATGATCCCAGGGTCCTAGAATCTGCTCAGCAGGGAGCCTGCTTCCTCCTCTCTCTCTGCCTGCCTCTCTGCCTGCTTGTGATCTCTGTCTGTCCAATAAATAAATAAATAAAATCTTTAGGGGGGAAAAAAAAAGACCCTGTCCTATTGATCTGTGTGTTTCAGAACCTGGTTCAGCAGTGGCCAACTCCTGGTAAACGCTGGTGGAATAAATGGCCTTAGCTCAGATTCCCTGAATAGTGGCCAACTGTGTTTGATGGCATAAGTTAAATCATGTCCTGTTAAAACCAGCCACTATGGTAACCATAGTTGTCTCCAGCTCCCCCTCCCCACCCCAGAAGCGAGGGAGCCGTGACTGGGATGACTTTTCATTTGTTTTTCTCCACTGAGGTTTGCCTGGTTATGGATAATGAAAAGCTGAATAGTAAAGAATGGTTATTTATGAGTAAATAAAGAATGATAGCTTTAAGGGGCGCCTGGGTGGCTCAGTCATTAAGCGTCTGCCTTTGGCTCAGGTCTTGATCACAGGGTCCTGGGGTGGAGCCCCACATTGGGCTCCCTGCTCGGCGGGGAGCCTGCTTCTCCCTCTCCCTCTGCTTCCACCCTCATGTTCTCTCTCTTGTGTTCTCTCAAATTAATAAATAAAATCTTTTAAAAAAAAGTGATAGCTTTCATCCCTGTTGGTGGTATTTGGAGTAGAGTTACTAGATTTAATATCCACAAATGTAAATATTTGGTTTATAGTAATTCCTAGAAATTTTTTGTTAATTAATACTTAATTACATAAAATGTGATTTTCATGAAATAAGATCATTTGACTTAAGGAAAATTTGTTTAAACAATATAGACTTAAAGTAGAAGAAAGCTGTGAAAAGCAAAGATTTAAGAATTACGTCTTTTATAATTGGTCAGATTAGTATTACTCCCATGTTGCAACAAGTCTGTGCTCTTGAATCAGATTAATTGCTTCCAGAGAACACAGTTATTCTAGTTGATATCATATTATTTAAAGAAAAAACAATAATATTTTGTGAACAGGAATTTATAGTGTTTTGTGAAGGCCTAATGGGGCCCTTGGCTCAGTTTTTTATGTTTTCTTTTTATCTGGATTTCAGAAGAGTCACTTATTTTTTTTAAAGATTTCATTTATTTATTTATTTGTCAGAAGGAGAGCACAAATAGGGGGAACAGCAGGCAGAGGGAGAAGCAGGCTCCCCACTGAATAGGGAGCCCGATTTGGGGCTTTATCCCAGGACCCTGGGATCATGACCTGCATCAGAGGCAGATGCTTAACCGACTGAGCCACCCAGGCGTCCTAGAAAAGTCCCTTTTTTTTTTTTTTCTGTTGAGATGCAAGTGTCCTCTTCGTTAATAGTATTTTTCTTTCCTCCTCCCAGTGATTTCCAAAATTCATTTTTAAAATTGCCTTTAAATAGTCTGAATGTGAAGCTAAGGCTAATAAATATACATTATTACGATTTTAGTGGAAGAAGGTGTATTTCTAACCTATGTATTTGGGGATAGCAGTGACACTTAAAAATGATTTCAAAATCTGAGATTTTGAGCATCTGAAAATTGAGAATTGTTTCCAGTTTAGCAAATTTGCCTGGTGACTATGGACTGTGACTGGGTTGTGATGAAGAGAGCTATAGTGAAAAAGACGGACTGAATTGGCATCCCAACAGTAATGTACCTTGGGGCTTTCTACCTTCGATTAAAAATAAACGGCTACAATACTTAATCCAGCCAGAAATGCTGAGAAAAACTCATTAGATGTGCTCGCAACACCTGTCATCAAAGGTTTGGTGTGTTCTTGCAGTGAGTTTTACTGCCCTGTCTTTCCATCAGCTGGGTCACTGCAACTGAATCAACCATCATTTATGATCGATATATCATAACTTTAATCACTAAGCCATAAAAATTCCATCTTTATTTAAAGGATAAGAAAACAAAACTATGAAGTATTAATGAGGCTACTTTTCATTACATTTGATAAAGTTATGATCATAAGATTGCTTGACAATATTCACAAAGGATCAATTAAATATAAGGTGAAACTAAAATTCTGGACATGAGTTTATTAACTTTGTATATGAAAACCTTAAGGAAAACATAAAAGCTTAGAAATAGGGTATACATAACCACCAAAGCAGTCAAAGAAGGGACAGTGTTCATAAAGAAATTTTTATTAATGCAATACCAACAGGAAAGAAGGGGAGAGCAAAGTGAATAGAATACTTGAAGTTAAAAACGTGGAAGCCAGTATATCGGCAATAACAATTAATGGAAATGGAATATAGATACTTAGGTCAGATTTTTTAAAAACTCAGTCAAGTCTAACGTTATTTGCACGAGACCCACTTAAAATGATGATGGGTAAGTTGGAAATATAGTGAGAATGAGAATGGAGAAAAGGATTAATGGAAATCAGAAATTTATATGAGGTTTTTCCAAAACTGATGATCTCTGGAAAGACTGTGAGGAGCTTGGCAAAAGATGGAAGAGAACGCACTGGAGGCATTCAATGTTATGTGTGGTTTGTGGCAAAGACCCATACAGCGAAATGCGATTCGTGTAGTGATGGGAAACTGCTTCTGAACACAGAAAAATGTCACTAGGAAAGAGCAGCCAAATTAAACGGGATTTTCTAGAATTTTTGGTAAAACTATAACTTACTTGGAATCCCACTGCTGTTTCTCAAGTACAGATTATCTCTGTTCTTTAGAACAGTTTTTTCTGAGAAGGAGATGTTCACCTTACAACATCCTGTGCACTGCCGAGTGTTTAAAAATGCTGGGCATTTTAGACAGGTGTAGGCATTATGATTGATTTATAAATGCAGAAGAATCTGATTGGCTAGCAGCAGGTGGTCTACCAAAATGAACCTGTCGACAGAGAGTGAATGGGTATTTTCATTTGGAGAGCTGGAAATCTGCAAATCCTGCAAATCTAAGCACTTGCTGCTGGTAGGCAGTAAAATCTGAAGTAGTCCATGCTCAGACACTCTCTTCTAGGTGACCTTTAGCTCGGGGCCATCACATTGCCCTGGTGGAAGGAATCAGTGCATGTGGGCTTGATGAGAGCAGTGCAGCAAGTTAGAGTGAATGTTGGACACTTTCACCTCTACATAGAAGAAGCATGACCCAAAGGCTGCAGGTAGTTCATAGACGTTTCGGTGGAACAGAAACAGTAAAAATACCTTACTGGGTAATGAAATGGAAGGAAATATGTCATTGTTACATTTTTTATGAATCATGGGTATTGTCTTTGAAATTAGTTCCATATTAATTATGTCCTTAATTCTTATATCTGTGTATTTCAAGCATGCACAATAATATACTCTTAAAGATATAATTATCTAATAAAAATTAAAAATTAGTTAAAAGAATGAAAACATAATGACAGGAATTTGCCTCTGGCCTTGGCAGTGTAATTGGTCCTAGAGCAGCCCTCCTGCTATCAACAGCAAGAAAACCACTCGAGATCAAGCAGTCCTTTGCAGATGTAGTCAGCAGGCATTGCTGGACCATCATCTGTAAGAGCAGCAAGTCCTGTGACGGCCCCATCTTTCCGCCTTTCTGGAGATATTTTCTGGAATCTGGCACAAGGACGGAGGAACCCACAGAATATTGCGGTCTCCCTGCCTTAGTATCTAATGAATTCAGGAAGACTGAAGCCACTGGAATTTGCAGGCAGGGAACTACCACGAAGAGTCCCAGAATTCTGCCTTGGTCTCCTTTTGTGTCCTTGCTGACCTTTAAGTAGTACATGCATAGCACGAGACTTCGTGATTCAGGCTAACTACTACCAGGGAGCTGTAAGCCAACAACTACCAGAGGGTTAACAAGTCAGAAGCTGCCACTTTCTGACCAAAATGGAAAGACCTTGTGAACACGAGGGTCTTCACCAGCAACCCCAGAAAGGCCCACCTTTGCAGTGGGGCTGTAGATGTTCCCCACCAAAGCTTGAAAACAAGCTGATCAATGGATCAGCTGATCCATTGGATCAAGCTGATCTACTAACAAATTAAGTGCCTCAAAACTTTTTAAAGGAAGACAAAACAAACAAGTCAGAAAATCTAGACAACATTCAAAATGTGTAGAATCCTATTTTTAAAAGTTGCAAGATGTATAAAGCAGCAGAAAAATGTGACTTATAGCCACGAAAAATAGTAGCCAGTGAAACAGACTCAGAAATGACAGGTAGTAGAACTAGCAGACAGGGACTTTTTTAAAGCTATTATAAAATAATTTTTAAAGGATTTGAGAAAATGTTAATATAATGAACAAAGAAATAATATAAAAATGAGCTAAACATTTTTCTAGATGTGAAAATAAGCCATCCAAAATGAAAAAGTCTCTGCGTGGGTTTAATAGCAATTTAGATACTACAAAAATATCAGTGCATTTGGAAACAGGACAATTGAAAATAAACCAAAAAGAGACAGAACAAAACCAAAAATGAACACAGCCTCATCTGTGGAACAATGCTAAGTGATCTAACATTGCGTATTTGCAGTCCTACAGTAGGGGTGAGGGGGAATGTGAAAATACATAGGAGGGGGAAAAGGTCAAAAGTGTTATGTATTTGAGAAAATAGACAAAGCCATGGTTCCAAAATGCTCGACAAATCTCAAGCAGGGTCCTACCGCAAAGCCCATTAATTAATTTGTATAAAACCTAAGATGATGATAAAAAAATCTTAAAAGCAGCAAGCACATAGTGAGGAAACATGGTGAGAAAACAGTTGGAAATGACTTCTCACCTGAAACAATGCAAGATAGGAGACAATGGAAAGAAAGCATTTTCCTTTTCGACTGCCATATTTAAAAGTACAGTTCTTCCCCTCCCCAGGCCCCACATCCTGCCCCTCCCTTACCTACACCTGTTCATGTTCTCCATGGCATTCATCATTTTATAATATGCTACATAATTCCATATGTGTCTCCTCCATTAGAACATTTTTTTCCTGATCTGTTCACTAATGTATCTTTAAATGTCTTGCACATAATGGCTGCTTAGCAAATATTTATGGAAGGAACATATAAAAGAGTAACACTTGTTGGTAAGTGTGTGAGGCTTCTGAAGACAAACAGAACCAACAGGTTATGTGTATGTATATATAGAGAGATTTATTTTTGAAGAGTTGGCTAGGGGCGCCGGGGTGGCTCAGTGGGTTAAAGCCTCTGCCTTCGGCTCAGGTCGTGATCCCAGGGTCCTTGGATTGAGCCCTGCATCAGGCTCTCTGCTCGGCGGGGAGCCTGCTTCCTCCTCTCTCTCTCTGCCTGCCTCTCTGCCTACTTGTGATCTCTGTCTGTCAAATAAATAAATAAAACCTTTAAAAATAAATAAATAAATAGAGCTGGCTAACATAATCGTGAAGGCTTTACAAGTCCAAAGTCTTAAAGGTCTTAAAGGTACATCGGCAGGCTGGAAATCCAGAGTTTCAGTTTTGAGTCTAAGGGTGGTCTGCTGGCAGAACTCCTCCTTGCCTGGGATGGTCACTGTTTTTCTGTTAACGCTCTGGGCTGGTTGTATGAGGCGTACTCACATTATGGAGGGTAATCACCTTTAAGAATCCACCAATTTAAATGTCAGTGTCATCCAAAAAACATCTTCACAGAAACATCTAGAATAATGTTTGACCAAATATCTGGGTACTGCGGTCTAGCCAAGTTGCTAGGTAAAGTTAGCCATTGTAGTAGGATGTGGAAAAACAGGAACTGTCATTCACTGTGACACGTCAGATGTAACTTGGTATGACTATTTCGGAAAATAATTTGGCACCACCTCACAAGGTTGAATATGTGCATATCCTGCCACTGAAAAATTTCATTTCTCTTTATAGACCTGGAAATACAGATAAGGCCGCAGATTAACATGTTCAGAATTTTTGTGACGTGTTACTTGTAATAGGAAGAAAATAAAAATAAAACATTTATTCGTGGGAAAAAGGATCAATTAATTTTGGTATATTTTTAGATCTGAATACTGCATAGCAATTAAAAAATGAAATTAAATATACGTATGTTGACATGGATTGATTTTTTAAATTACATTGAATTAAAAAAGGTTAATTCCAAAATGATATGTGTGTGCATTTATATAGAGTTTGAAACCACTTCTATTTCATTTTGGAAACTCAAAATTATAATATATTGTTTGTCATATTAGTCTACCAAGATTGTTTTTGCTACCTGAGATTCTCCTGTTTAATACTACCAAGGAAATCCACAGAAGCACAGGCTTTTGGTCTTTTACATCGTGTTGTAGAGGCAACTAAAGATACCCAAGGATCTGCTCAGTAGAAACCGCATCACATCACCAAGTTGCACCACCGATGAACTTTATTGTGTCCTGCCTGTTTTGCTAATTCTTACTCATTTACAAAAGTATTAAAATATGTGACCCATGATGAAATTTCAGGGTCAGGGATATTGATATTTAGAATGGCAGATTGCATGTATTCTCAGTTAAAGCCTAGACTATAAATTTAAATAAAAATCATATTGAGTCACGACATGCAGTTATATCTGTTGATATTTTCCATTTAAGTATTTCACTATGCTTTTTTTTTTTCAAATTGTGATGCAAAAGAAAAATAAATTAAAATTGATGTTTATCTTTTTTCTGACTTTCTTTGCCAGTCATAAATTTGGGGTAACCATATGACATTTGAGGTTAACCTTTATTTTTTAGTTAACAGTGGTTTCACAAAAGAGATTTTCTAATCAGCCCCCTGCCCTGTTTTTATTTCCTTCCTAGTTGTCTGACGATGGTCGCTATGTCTTATTATCAATAAGGGAGGGATGTGATCCAGTAAACCGACTCTGGTACTGTGACCTACAGCAGGAATCCAATGGCATCAGTGGTAAGTTATCTTTCAAACAGGCAATAGTCCAGAAAGCTCCATTAAGAAGCAATTATTTTGATCTTTTAATTGATTTCCCAAGAAACCGCCTTCCATTCAGCCGTATGAACCCTCAGTTCATATTTTTTCTTTCAGTATTGTTGCATAAAATGAGGAAAAATTGAATGAAGCTCTTTGTTGGCTTTAGCATTTTCTCCATAAATTGAGGTTAACCATATACTTTGCATATGAATGTGGACGTGTCTGTTGATTATTGCAGATGAAGATTATTGCAGTTAAAGAGAATCTAGCTCTTTGGTCTGCAAAGCACTGTAATTGTCTAGATGTAATGGTGCAAAGTGTCACAGGCAAAAGGAAGAGACCCGTGAGAATTAGTCAGGTTAACAGGTAATTATAAGATGGTTTCCTAGCACTGAGCCACATGCACAGTAACAGCCTGATTTTGCTTTCTGGGAGCCTTATACATCATGAGAGTAAGCATAGGACCAGCCAGCTACAGATTGTGGCGGTGGCTCATTTTAAATGTTGCTCTCTTTGAGCCTCTAGGTCATAGCAGCAGCATTATCGAGTGCTAAAGCTTTCCAGCTGCACAATTTACTGTGCTAAGAATACCCAGACCCCAAAACTGCACAGATAGGCTGGCACTCGGATAAGGACAGGAAACTAATTACACTGTTCTGGTTAAAATAAATATATTTTAGAGAATGTGATGCAGATTTTCAAACTATATAATTTGAGTGCATTTTAAATTATTAAATTACTTCACTGTGTTACATTATGATAAGAAAATATACATTTTTTTTTTGATCGGGCATTGCTTCATTTTTAAACTTCTCCCAACATTCTTAGATACTGTAGAGCGCCATTCCCAGATGCAGAAGGATGAAGTCAGCAGATTGATTCAGGTGTGACATATATATCCATTTAATAAAGATACTTGTAGGGTTTTTTCTGTTAAAAAAAAAAAAAAAGATACACCCATTTTGATTTCAAAAGGAAGTTGCAAGAACCACACCAGTTGTCACGTTCTTTGACAGGAGCAAAACCAGCACCTAAGAATTGTTCGCTTGAGTTTCCAGTCTAGTCGACATGGAACTGAACCTCTGAAGAATGGGATCTGGAAAAAACAGGGACAGCTGTTACTCTGCTGTTACCCACACAGTATTCCTTTGTGAGTCTGAGATAGTGGAAAGAACTTCACTTTTCTCCACTTTATTATAAATTCCAGTTCCATCATTCTTCCTCTAGAGAGCGCCAGTTTCATTTTCTTTTTATTACTTTCTCATTATATATTTAAATTATTAGCTAGACTTGTTATTAAATGATGCAAGTTAACAAATCAAAAAACACAAATTGCTTAATTTCCTTTAAGTACAAGGAGGAGAATTTCTTCCATAGACCAGTATACTGAACTCGTATTGCTGTGTCCGCTTTAATAATAGTAATAACTGAGTGAAACTTACAGAAGAGCTGGCAGAACTCAAGGAAAGTCTGTTGTCTTCCAGACCTCTTGGTCTTTATCTTTTTTTTTTTTTTTTTAACTTTGCATACTTTTTATCCCCCAATTTATCATTGCCATATTATGGAGGAATTAGAGAAGAGGGTATGATCCCTAGAGACTGAGATTCTGGAAGGAAGATGGCAGAGAGGTACACCAGGCCATCACAAATAAAATGCTAGACACTGTAGCCCTGAAAGAACAGGAAGGAGAAAGAAGGGAAGCGTCTAAGGAACCGTAAATGGCAATAATGCACGCAGCTGGGAAGCTCCTGTTCACAAAACAAGCCAGCTCCTGGCCGGCCTTCCCAGTTGGATCTTCCTTGAGTTTCCTTGACTTCCTTGACTGTTGTCTCTGCTTCTTAGGTGGCTGTTTTGCAGTCTAGGTGAAGAGCCCAGTGCTCTTACTTTAGCGATTGCCATTTTCCAATTGTTCTCTCTTTTTTTTTAAATCATCCAGAGGAATTTTAAGGTTATTTTGTCATGATCTGAACAGAAGTCCAGCCATATGTTGGACTAGGGCTGTGTGTAAACCTGTAAATTTATTTGGTATTTGATCTCTTAGTGGAACCACTTTTTTTTTTTACTTTTTTAACTTTTACATAAGCTCTATACCCAGCATAGGGCTTTGAACTCACAATCCTAGATCAGGAGTCTCATGCTCTACTGACTGAGCCAGCCAGGTGCCCCATAACCATATACTACTTGTTAGAGTTACTCCTAGGTATATGTAGTTATTGATGGCTTGTGAAGGTATCTATCAAGGTTTACCCAAAGAAGCAGAACCAGTAGGAGACATACATTAAGAGATGTTTTGTAAGAAACGGGCCTATGTGATTTGAGGGCTGGCTAGCTAAGTCTGAAATCAGTAGGGCAGGCCACCAGGAAAAACAGTCTGAAATTCTCAGGCACAGGCTGAAGCTGCTGTCCACAGGCGGTATTTCTTCTTTCTCAGAGAAACCTCACTTCCCGGAGAAGGCATTTCAACTGATTCAATCAGCCCTGCCTAGATTATCTAGGATAATCTCCTTTACCTAAAGTCAACTGATTATGGTCTTTAATCACACCTACAAAACACCTTGGCAGTAACACTTGGGGTCAGTATTTGATTGATTAACTCCAGACATGTCAAAAAGACCATCCAACTGAGCTCATGGAAAACCACAGGGAGAGCAAACAAGTCTGACCATACGAACCTGATTTCATTTTTTAATAAGGTGACTAAACTGACCAGTATTTGGAATTCATTGAGGCGCTTAAAAAAGTACGTGATATCCTATAGATTTGGAAGCGAATAATAAGATAGGTGGATTGGAAGCTGTTGATTCATACACTGATATGCATACTGAAGGCACTAGGGAGTGTTGGCCCATGACAGCTGCTAATGTCGCGGTCTGGCTCAGCTTGCCATCTCTTTTTCATCATTGCTTCACTAGCATCAACTCTGTGGATGACGTAAACCTCAGAGTAGTTACTCCTTTGAATGGCAGTCCTAGGATTCTGAAAGCTCTCGACAGTCACAATGATCGGCCAGTACTAATCAAGATGAAATGGGGATCCATTTCCGCGCTCGGGTTTAAGTCAGTTGCATACAACAATATTTTTTTTAATTTTTATTTTTTTTATTAACATACAATGTATTATTAGCCCCAGGGGTACAGGTCTGTGAATCGTTAGGCTTACACAGTACACAGCATTCACCACAGCACATACCCTCCCCAATATCCATAACCCAGCCACCTTCTCCCTACCTCCCTCCCCCGGCAACCCTCAGTTTGTTTTGTGAGATTAAGAGTCTGTTGTGGTTTGGCTCCCTCCTGATCCCACCTTGTTTGATTTATTCTTTTCATACCACCCAAACTCCTTACCTTGCCTCTCAATTCCTCGTATCAGGGAGATCATATGATAATTGTCTTTCTCTGATTGACTTATTTTGCTAACCATAGTACCCTCTAGTTCCATCCATGTCGTCACAAATGGCAAAATTTCATTTCTTTTGATGGCTGCATAGTATCCATTTGCATATGACAATATTAAAGAGAGTTTGTTCGTTTGTTTGAATTGACAGCTGGTTCATTAGGAGTAGATAATATGATTATTGCTGTTTTAAAGAGACAAGTACTATGAGTTGAACTGTTGAAGACATTAAGAATAGTTAGTTTATGGGGCACCTGGGTGGCTCAGTGGGTTAAAGCCTCTGCCTTCAGCTCAGGTCATGATCCCAGGGTCCTGGGATCGAGCCCCGCATCGGGCTCTCTGCTCAGTGGGGAGCCTGCTTCCTCCTCTCTCTCTCTGCCTACTTGTGATCTCTCTCTGTCAAATAAATAAATAAAATTATAAAAAAAAAAAAAAAGAATAGTTAGTTTATAACAGGAGAGACCTAGCAGATCAAGATAGTGATCATTAAAAATTTTTTAAATAAGCCCTACTGACCAGGGTTGAATGTATTGCAACAATAACCAGAACACTTTCAAGTCTGATGTGAATTTTAGTCTCAGCTCCAAGACTAACTAACTGGTGAGCCTGGAGTTGGAATGTTTTCTCTCACTATTTCCATGACTACTGATGGGGAAGGAATACCTACATCAGGAGGAATTGTGAGGCATAATGAAGAGGTATGGAATACAGCTTAGCAGGGTTCCTGGCACATAGTAGGTTCTAGGAATTCCTCCCTTCTTTTTTCCATTGTTTATTGACTGAAAGAGAAATATTTGGAATGAGCACACTTTGATTTGGGAAACCACGGGAAAATAGATTGAGGAAGTCCTAGAATAAATAGTTAACCTTCTGTATCAAAGCTGCTCTAAACACAGATCTTAGTATTGACTTGTTTCCTGCAAAATCAGATTCATAATAAAAAAGAAATGTCCTTTCATTAACAAAAACATAAATAGGTGTGTCTGTAAGTGCAAGACTGTGTGGGGAGATGTCTAATTTTTGATAATTGATAATTGAAATTTGATAATTGAAATTTCAGGGGTTTATATGCCAGAGATCTTTTTCTTGCTATTTCCTTACCTGATGCATGTTTGTAATATTTTTTAAACGAGGGGAATAATAACTAACATTTAACTGAAATGCTAAATGTGCTAGTTAACTATCCGATGAGTTGAACTTGAATAGCCGGTGACCAAAAACTAAATCTGATACGAAATCTTTCATTTTATATTGCTGAAATTTAACCTAAAGCCTTCTGCTATGATTTTAATCTTTCTTGCCTTAAAGGCAGGGAAAATGATCAGCATTTTCATGCAAATTAATTCTTCATTTATTAGGGCATCGCTGAATTGCTTGTCAGGAAAACTAAATAACTTTACTTTGGTAGCACTTTTTAACTTTTCTGTCAACTTTGCCTCCCAAGAAAACCTTCTTTCCCTGTGCATTTTGAAATAAGAATCACAAAAAGCACAAAAAAGTGGCTGATGTCTGTACAATATCATAGAAAAAACAGGACACAGAGAAAACAAAACTACAAAAATACAGGATGGGAAAAAAAAAATCCTAGAGCCTTGAGAGTTAAAGGAGTTCCCTGTGAAACTGGATTCCTTTGCCATTTACATTTGTCTTGTAAATTCCAATTTTTCTTCTCCAATCTGCTGAACATTTGCCACTCTGTTAGCCGGATCTTTCCTCAGAGAACCTCCTTTCCACCACTTACATCTGCAGTATTTTCACTTAAGAATGATATCTGTTACAAACTGAGGGCCGTAGCTTTTCCCTAGAACTGCAAATCAGGGTGGTTGGCTGCTCCTTTCCTGATCTTTACGTCCAGGTAAGTCCTCTGACTCACCTCATTCACCACTATGTAGAAACAGCACTAGGCATATATATGATTTCCTAGGTGTTCAAAACCGCCAAGTAGGTGCCCTCCAAAGAACATCACACCCCCAGGGTGCCGGCTGCCGGAGACATGTTCTGAGTTGCTCTCTCTCTACTTTCTTTGGGGAAGGAGAGATTTTTGTCTTAGCCGTGAGCACACTTTCTCATGCCGTCAGTTGACGCCTTTCCTTCTCCAGTTGACTGTTTTCTTTTGCCAAATTCTGATTTCTTTTTCTCTCCATACAAAAATAAAACAAAACCAGTAAGAACACTTTGAGTATTTGTGAGCTGCATGAGATCAGGGACCTTGTCTGTCTTGCTCTCTGGATTGCCCAGCCCCTAGAGCAGTGCCTGACAGATAACAAGGACTCGGTCCTTGACCAGACTTTACTTAGTCTTCCCTAAGTCCTCTTCCTAGCTAGGCCTCAACCTTGGTTCCTTGGCCTCCTCCTCCCTCATTGGACCAACATAGCTTAGTTGTGACAAGAATCTCACTACATCAATTTAGAGAGAATCCCCTACCGTCCATATCTGATCACCCTTGATATCTGGTAAAATTCCTCACTCCCCCCCCACCCACTGTCCTCCACATGCTGATGACTTTGACCTGCTGTCACCAAGAATATTCTTGGGCCAGTTTCACAAGAACCCCTCTACTCTATGTGTCTTCTCAGTGACTACCCCTCTGTCCGTTCTGCTTATTGGCTATAAATTCCCAGCTATCTTTTTTGTATTTGGAGTTAAGTCTGATCTCTCTCTCATATTGTGATAGTCTTGATTATCTCAACAGTCCTAAGTACAGTCTTCTTTACCATTTTAACAAGTGTAAGATAATTTTTTTTTCTTTAACATAGACTCATAGAAGGTGGGTTCCAGCTTGTCTTGAATATCATTGGCCCTTTGTGGCTCCTGGTGCTCAGAGGGCCCTGCTTTATAAGCCAACTTCCATCAATAACTGTTAAATTTTCTTGGAAGCATTTTGAATCTTCACTTTTCTGGCCACCTAAATTTTTTTTAGTTGAATTTTTATCCTTTGTTAAACTGAGAATGGTGAATAGGTACAGACCATGTTTCTCCAGTCCTGTATATTGTACAAGCAGGAGATTTTTGCTTCTCTTTGTCTGTTCCTTGTTTAAGACCAAAAATGAGGAAACCACTTAGGACCCCAGGCTGGCATGATAATTTAATCATTCTGCAGTAGAAAAGACAGCTGAGTCTTGACTCCTGTGATTCTTAATGTGATTGATGCCAGTAGATTAGTTGAAATTAATCATTCTGAACCTTGGAAGAAAATGATCCATGTCTAGATTTTCTTAGTTATATTTTCTCTACTTTTCTTAATAGTTTTTTGAATTATATATGTATTTTGTTTCCTAAGTTTATTATCCTATTTTGAATATGCAATTGGCCCTTGAACAGCCCTAATTTGACCTTTGCACATCCATGTTTACACGGATTTTTCCTTTTCTTGATAATAAATACAGTATTAAACTGTAAAGGTATTTTCTCTTAAGATTTTTTAGTGGTCACTTCCCTGTAGCTTACGTTATTGTAAGGATACTGTATATAATACACATAACATACAAAATATATGCTAATTGACTCGTGGTGTTGTCAGGAAAGCTTCCAGTCGACAGTGGTCCAGTAGTAAAGTTTTGAGGGAGGTAAAAGTATACGTGGATTTTTGACTCTGCCCGGGATGGTGTTCCTAACCCTTGCACTGTTCAACGGTCAATAGTATGTAAAGTTACTTCATATCAACTAAATTGGGAATGAATTTTCACATATTTTCTCTATTACTGTTAAATATCAGGACTTAGATCTGTTCTTTTTTCATATATTGGGACTTCAAAAAATTTCATTAAAATTTAATTTATACCATGAAAATATAAGCGATGGTTTTCAACATTCTCTTATATAAATTTATCTTAGTGTTCAATATAGTTAATGTACATTTCTGAATAGTTTTATTGGAAGAGTATGAGACTACGACTTTAAATTCGATTGCTTCTGTTGTCTTCACACTGTCAACAGATACATATGTTTCAGTCTGAAATGCAGGATTGTATAAATGTTACCTGTTTAGTTATGAAGCAGACACATAGCAGCACCCCACTCTGTGCAGTTCTTCCTCCCCTGGTGTGCGCCCCGCCTGCTGGGCCCAATTTCAGGGCGCATCGGTGCTGTGACCTGGCACACAGGCCCAGGCGCAGAGGTAGGACAGCTCTGGAGTTGAAAACACTCAGGTCCCTCTCACTCCCCTCTGGGTTTTTGGTTGTTGTTGTTCCCTCTCTTTTTGGTTCTTTCAATTTTTCTGTGAAAGGTCAGAGACTTTATTTCATCTTTTATAGGGTGACCAACAAAAGAGACTCTGACCATTTGGCCCAGTTTTGAATGAATTTAAACTTGTATGAGAGGTTTTTAAGTAGAATCTTTAGGAAGCAATTATTAGGTGAAAAGATCTATCAGAGCCTGAAATCCTTGTTAGTGACATAACGTACTCCTGGCACGAATGTCACCGTCCTCCAGGCAGGCCCAAAGTGGTCTTTGCTCCCAATTGCAGCATTAACGAAGCCTTCGGCAAAAAAGACAGGTGGTGCGGACATCATTGATCATCAAAAGAAATACCACCTCACCCTTACTAAATCCAGACTTTCACCACCCTGTCTGCTTTTTCCTTTTTTGCTGAAAGTTTGAGCCTTCTAGGCTGATGAAGTTTCCAGCACTCAGCATGTTGTTTTAGTACTTCCATGTCATTAAATAAGAAAATTGGCTTTCTTCTGAATAAGAAATGCATCTACACTCCAGATTATATGTAAAAAAATAAAAGGAGCTCAGTATTCATCAGACACCTAAATGGCTCCTTTGGCCATCTCTGGCTAACGCAGGGCACACCTCTTGTTTCTAGGTAGCCGGGACCATAGTGACTCCACGGGTCATACCTTGTGGGGCTGAGGTGGAGTGGAAAGGGGGAGATAAACATTTGAGAAACTTGAAATGAAAGAGTTGTCCAAAGTGTAGCAAGCTCAGCTGAGTGTGAAGAGCCGGACGAACAGGGGAGGGGGACCTCTCTGGGAGACAGGGAGTCATGAGAAAAGAGTGCATTTCAGAGCGGGAATGCAAGAAGGGCAAAAAGAATTGGAACATCAAAAGATAACATAAAATAAGACGTGGATTTTGAAGTAAAATAAGTAGTAGTGATAAAATTAGTATTTTCACTAATTTTAAAAAATGAGTGATTTTAAGGGCTTTTTCTAGGAAAATAGCTGTGTGTTGTGACAGATGGAAATCAGATTTTAAAGTTCACTATTAGCAAATCAGGCTGTTCAGAAGCCACATTTAGCTTATTTTTGTCATTTGAAGAATGCTGGGATTATTTGGAATAGTAGTAAGTATTGACTATTTAACATTTTCTGTGTGCCAAATTCTGAGCAAAGAGTGTGGAGAATTCATGTAGCCTTCTCAACAACCTCTGAGGAGCACATGTTATCCCCAGGAGCCTGGGATGTGAGGCCAGTTCACTTTCCTGAGATAAAGATTCAGACTCAGGTCAGCTGATACACCCAAACCCATGTTCTAACCATCACTATGAGGCAGGGGAGGTGGAAAGAAGTTGGCAGGCCAGGAACAGCCACCTCCCCCGCCCCCCTTTGGTTTTAGAGCAAGTCCACACTTTCCATTTGTTTATGTTGTTACATAGTGTTTCATAAAGTATAAAAGCACTTTATAGCTCCTGTTACTAGAGAGCTTATGAAAATTTTCTATGAAACATAGTTAATACCATGCATTTTCAAAGAAAGCAATAAAAGTAATGACTTTGCTCTAGGGAAAGCACAAGATGAATTATTTTAAGCTAATCTTCACTCAGTAAACAAATCATTCTCCCACCAAGAATCAGGTCTATAAAAAGTAATTTTAACTTTAATGTGAAGAAGTTTGGGAATTGGATTCTTTTGGCTTCAGAGCGAATAATGTCACTTACAGAGAAAAGAATCTAAGAAAAGGTTGGCAAAAAACCGAGATGTTTGGGAGTTAAGCCATGTCTCTTTTTTAAAAGTAATTTTTCTGTGTTCCATTTAAATCAATAGAGTTCTGGCTTGTGAATAGCAAAACTGAGTGAGCCCCATTGTTCAACTGAAATACCATTTCTCTTGAATTATTTCGTGCCAGAGCCCTGAGGAGCAAGGAGCTCAGGAGAGCAGAAGGATTTTTGAGCTCCATTTTAAATGTGCTGCCCCATGAGGGCCAGTACTCTGAACCACCTTTGTATAAGTCCAGCCACATAACTCCAATTTGAATGAATTTATGACTTGTAGTATTTATTAATGACTGAGGTTAATACTCCAGAATTTGATGGTAGATAACAACTGTACACTGTTATTTCAGTGTTCACTGGAGCCTTGATTATTTGAAACAAATGTGCCACATCTTCAGGCTCCCCTGATTATATAGAGATAGTGACAGTCAAATGTCTACCGTGCCTTTGGTAGATGTTTCAGTGACTTTTTGTGTTGGGGGTGGGGTGGCTAGGGTCATAATAAATATCACTACAATGGCAGCAAGACCTTTTCAGGTAGAAACCGTAAGATGGTTACTTTGAGAAATAAAGGTTGCACATCAGGAAATGTTTTATTGTCAGGGGAACATTTAAGGAATCTGACATTTTCCTGAGCCAAAACTCTTGTGTCTACAAATGTCATAGTCCAGAAAATTGTGATTCATCACTCTTATTATAAACAAACATACTTTTCTGATTGTCTGCAATTTTTACATTACCCACTAAGTTTTTAGTTATTTACTTACTCTTCTAAGGAATATTTTTTGTCCCCCCCCCTTTATTTATTTATTTTTTTAAGATTTTATTTATTTATTTTTTTGTCAGAGAGCGAGAGAGCGAGCGAGAGCGCAAGCGCACAGGCAGACAGAGTGGTAGAGGGAGAAGCGGGCTCCCTACGGAACAAGGAGCCCGATGTGGGACTCGATCCCAGAACCCTAGGATCACAACCTGAGCCGAAGGCAGCTGCTCAACGAACTGAGCCACCCAGGCGTCCCTTTCCCCCCCTTTTAAAGCATTGTTTTCTGTAAATTAAAAAATGAAGTTACCTTTGGTTACCTCCTTTTGAGATTAGCAGTTTGTCACTAAAAAAAATTATAATTTGAATGCACAGCTTAATCTTTATAAAAATTAATTGTCTTTGAAGGAGTTTAGCAGATTATATATTCTGAGTAACCTCCCAGTTGAAATAACTGAAATGCTGTAAGAAGTTTATAAAGTATCTTTCTAAATATATTGTTAAATTAGTACACAGAACAAGAGAAACCATAGAGACCAAAGGCAAAATGAAAGCAGGAATCCTGGATTGTTCTGGGTTGTTCCTCCTGGGGTTTGGGGGTTGATTTCCCATCCGATGGCCACCTAGAGCAATGGGATGGTGGATAAAGCCTCTGGTTCTCCATGTTGGAAAGTCCAATAAGGGATACTGTCGATGTAATGGTGATTAAGAAATAAACCTAGGAGTGGGGAAATGGGGAGTGAGAAGAGGAGGAAAACCTGCTTGCCTTTACCTTCGTACTAGTGAGGGAGAGGTAGTAGCAGGGTGTGAATTCTCCTAAAACATGAGAAAGACTGACGTGGGTACAGTTGTCTGGATTGCCCCTCTGAGGTCCAAAAGTCCTCATGCCAATAATTTAACTTAAAAGGTTCCCAGGTTCATTGCCTCCCAACATGCAAATGGAATCCAAATGGAAGTCTTCTCTGAAGGAGTGCCACTTTAACCAGGCCTCCACGAATTGCCACAGATAATGTTTCAAGGGAAATCATTTCACAGTCAAAAATCTCAAATTAAAGAAAAAAGTCACAGGGGCACCTGGGTGGCTCAGTGGATTAAGCCTCTGCCTTTGCCTCAGGTCATGGTCTCAGGGTCCTGGGATTGAACCCCACATCAGGCTCTCTGCTCAGCAGAGAGCCTGCTCCCCCACCCCCTGCCTGCCTCTCTGCCTACTCATGATCTCTCTCTCTGTCAAATAAATAAATAAAACCTTTTTTTTTTTTTTTTTTTTTTAAAGTCACAAATCAGACAAAATCACCAGCATGAGCAATAGAACAACCAGAAGAAGCAGAGTGGACTTATCCCATTCCTAATGTAAAATAAGTACATTAAATATACTTTTAAAAATAAATAATGTAATAAATAAATAAATAAAATAAATAAATAATGTGATTCTGCTTTTACAAAAATAAACAAGAAGCTTGGAAGTATGAGCAGGAAATGACATATCATAAAGAATGACCAGACGGGAAGAAGACTAATGGAATTTCTGCAAATAAGAAATGTAGTTATTAACATTAAAAAATTCAGTTATTAGGTTGAGGAAATTAGACACAGCTGAAGAGAAAATTAATGAATTAGAATATGAATGTAAGGAAATTACCTGGAATGTAGCCCACCAAGAAGGAAAGCATGAGTGGTGAAGAGACCTGGAAAAGAAAATCTTTTCAGAAATGATAACATAATTGGGATCATTTTGCAGAGGACAACCGGCCCAAAATGTTACCATGAAAATCACATAGCTGTTTAAATATCAAAGTAGACTTTAAAGTGAAAAGCATTGCTAAAGGGACTCCTGGGTGGCTTAGTGGGTTAATCTTCTGCCTTCAGCTCAGGTTGTAATTTCAGGGTCCTAGGATCAAGTTCTGTGTTGGGCTCTCTGCTCGACAGGGGGCCTGCTTCCCCCCTCTCTTTAGAATGATGTTGTCAAATTCCCTAAAATTCTCAATTGAATTTTGATTGGAATTATGTTAAAGTTATAGATTTCCTTTGGGATTATTTGCACCTTTGAAATACTGAGTCTTCCCATCTAGAAATAATAGTATGTGTTTCCAATTATTCAGGGTATTTTTGTTGTTGCTTTTAGGATGCCTTAGGGAAGTTTTAGAGCCTTCTTCATATAGATTCCACATTTCATGTTAAGTGCATTCTTTTTTTTTTTTTTTTTTTTTTTAGATTTTATTTATTTATTTGAAAGAGAATGAGAGAGCATGACAGGGGGAGGGTGAGAGGGAGAAGCAGACTCCCTGCTGAGCAGGGAGCCCAATGTGGGACTAGGTCCTGGGACTCCAAAATCATAACCTGAGCCGAAGGCAGTCACTTAACCAACTGAGCCACCCAGGTGCCCTGCCTTCCTAAGTATTAATTTTGCTTCTGCTCTAAGAGAGGGCCGTCCTCATCCCATGTTTTCTAACTGCTTATTGCTGGCATATAAGAAAGCTATAGCTTTTGTTTAACTGCTTATTATTTTAATTCTAGTCATTTGTTTTAACATAATATTTATTGAGTTTTTGTTGTGGGTAGGTATTAGTAGTCACTTTATAATATTTTTTGAATAAACTTCCTCCTAGTTTACAATTGAGGAAAATGAAGCTTAGGGGAGGATAAAGAGATTACTCAAGGTCACACCATTAAATAGTTGAGCTGGGGTTTTAATTCAGCTATGTCTCCAAAAAAAAAAAAAACAAAAAACAAACTTCTCTTTCTACCATCAGAGTATATTTTTCTTGTTAAATTTAATTCAACAAAAAATATCATATAAGATATTATGCTATGGAGATGACTGAGATAATGTAAAATAGCCTTGAGAGACTAAAGGAATATAAACAAACTATCCAAATTAGCAGTTTCACTGAGAAATTTAAGGTAGGAGATTAGTTAGAGAGTAGCTAAGATCTGGCATTGCCTTTCAGTAGTTTAGAAATCATAGAGCTCATTTGTTTATAAAACTTTTGTAAAGTATTCTGAACATCTGTGTCGGTCACATTGTGAAATAGATGTCTTCCTGGTGGTTTTTTTTTTTAATTTATATTTTTTATTTTATAAGTGGCATTTAGTGTAAAATCAACCCTGTTTGTGTGTGTGTATGTGTGTGTTAGTGATATCACCTCTGAGTGTGTATGTGTGTGTCTTGTGTGTATCTGTGTGTGTGCACGTGTGTGAAATCATCCCTGGGAGAGCCACCGCCAGAAGACCCAGAGGGGACTGATGAAGATGTGGCATGGTGTGGTGGCAGTTGAGGTAGAAGGTAGTGTTCCAACAGGAGACACACTCAGGCAGAGGAGGATTTCCTAGATTACATGAGGCAGGATGCTTAGAGGAGAGGGCCTTCAGTCTCCTTCATTGCCGGGGTTTTCAGGAAAAAAATTTTCTTCACATTTTTAAAAACCTTAAAATTCACCTGTACTTGTCCTTGCTGTCTTCAAGCCTTAGATCTTCCAAATACTGTGTCTGCTCTGTGTTCCATGGACAGACTTTTCTGTCCTCCCTAACATACACATAAATAAACCACACTGTTTTTGGCACAGGAGAGGTGACAGGGATCTTTGGTTTCTCACCAGGAATCCTGAAGTGGGTAAAACTGATCGACAACTTTGAAGGAGAATATGACTATGTGACCAATGAGGGGACGGTGTTCACATTCAAGACAAATCGCCATTCGCCTAACTATCGCCTAATCAACATCGACTTCACAGATCCTGAGGAGTCGAAGTGGAAAGTGCTTGTTCCTGAGCACGAGAAGGATGTCTTAGGTAAGATCCCATGCTACTGGAACACTGTGTGCTTTTGTTTTTAGTGAGAAGGCCAAAAACTGGTACAGCTCTCATTCTCTGGAGACTGGTTACAAGGTAAAGAGCCTTCAGCCTTCAGTCATCGAGAGTGAAGTGTCTGAACAGCATCTGTGTGGTTAGTACAATATCACGCAGGGTCTTCAGAAAATTGTGGAGTATGAATCCAGGCTTCCAGTGGTAGTGTATTGTTGTTTTAATATCAGTTGCCTCTCTGTAGTAAACCATTTAGATCAGAATCCTTAGCTTTTAGGCTTTTGAATAACCTTTGGCTGTTTGTATTATACCTGTTGTAGATTTCGGAGTGGATCTACAGTCCTCTCATTGGAAAAGAAGAGACTGTTGTCAGATGTCACTGAAACTTCCTATGTGCACAGAGCTACATTAACCTCTTGAGAACCTCCCTTTAGCAATTGTTTCAGAGTGCCATTTCATTTTCTTTGTGATTTTCCAAAATACCATTTCCAAAAATGATATGCTGCTTTATAAATTATTCATAGCCTGAAAGCTAATTTGATGAGACTAAGACCCACGAAGTTTGCTACCATTTTTTATACAAAAGGAGAGTCTGGTACCTTCAAGCCAAGGAAGACTTTATTTGGAAGATGTGAACTTGTGCTGATGGATTGAATAGGGTAAAATCTAGGGCCATCCCAAATTGTGAAGGTATAAGTACAAAATGAGGAAAACAGTTCCTTCTGAGATCTGCAGAGTGGCCCTGTCTGATAAAGCAGTTCTTTCTGTGACTTTCAGTGAGTTAAAGCACAAGTACTAGAATCAGACAGGTCCAGGTTCACATCCGAGAAAAGTAGGGGATTCTTAACCCCCTTAGCTCAAGGCAGTATGCCCTGTGCTTGACACATTAAACCTGGCCTTGCATAGGGGTAGAAGGGAAAGGACAGGCAACGGACTGTCTCAGGGAGGGCTTCCTGCTGGCCCTTGTTTCTGCAGTTCTCTTGGTCCTGGAAGAAGCACTACTGTGGGTGTTTGCTTGAGATTCTCCTCAGCCCTTGGGCACCTGAGTGCACTCCACCCCTTTCTTCTCTACTGAGGTCTCCACGTCCTTCTGGGAAGTTCTTTAGGACAGGACCCAAGACAAACCCCATGCCTGCTCTTTCCTGCAAAACCGACATCTGGAACTCTGAGGCAGCAGTGTATCCCAGGCCCTTCCTCTGGCTTCTAGATGTTCTCATAAGCTGGGCTCCTCACTTGGGCGGGGGGAGGGAGGGTGGGGCAGAACATGACAGGGGCTCTCTTCAAGGACATTTCTCCACCTGTCTCCTCAGAATCTTCATTCACTGCCTGACCCTCATTTATATTTGGATGAGGGATCCATGAGCCAAGGAACACGGTTTTAGCCATTTCCTTTTAACAGATGAGGAATCTGGTTTGTAGTGACTTCAGTAGCCTGATGGCTTCAAGCCAAACCGAGACAGAATATACCCCCAAGGGTGGCAAGATCCAGCATTCAGTGAGTGCTTCCTAAGTGCCACATGAATTTTGCCCCTTCGTATTTGGTGGGTCCAGGTGAGCCTTTAGTGGCGTAAGTCTTCATGTAGGTGGCCTGGGTGTTATTCAGGAGCAAGTCAGGTTGCACCAGTGATCCTTATATAGGGAGCTGTCAAAGATAGAAACATCCCCCCAAAAATGTGAGTTTTCTGCCTTTAAAGTCCTGAGGAAGTGGTTCTGCTTTTGTCTTAAGGTGACATTCTCTTTCACTAGATTGAATGAGATGCAAATCGATGCTTGGAGATTTGGGGGGACGTGATATATCTTTATAATCTTCCTTCTCTAAGGTTATAAGTTCTTTAGAAAGTGGAAACCTTCAATATTCACCAGAACTCATCAATTCAGAGAGAAGCGCTGTTGCATTTGCTATATATCATTAGCACAGAATGCCCTGTGGAGAGTAAGAACCAGAGATGAGTCATAAAGTGCAGCCATAAAGTCAGAGCTTTTATTAATGACAGTCGACACATCACCTTGTCTTTTCCTTATTCAGTCTGTCTGTTTTATAATTCTGACATGGTCATAGTTAACACAGAGTGATTATTCTTTGACAGAAATAATTTACTTCAGTTTTTCCCCTGTACTTTATTTAAAACATTAAGGCCACCTGAAATATATTGCTTGATGGAGGCACTTTAAACAAATTGCATTGGACAATGAGCAAATTACTTTTCGATAGGAGTTCTTCTGTCCTCACTTGGCGGAAAAGCTTGCTGTGGTAATCCAGACAACCCAGCACCACGGAGGCCCCGGGTGATCTTCAGGAGTTCCCTCTGGCCAATGTCTTGTTCATATTGATAATTAATAATCTTATAAGCATGAACTGCTAGTTTCTTTTGGGTTGTAAGAATAGGTGTCGGGACCCTCCCCCCACCACACCCCACAGCATGAAAGGCTTGTTTTTTCCACGAGTTGGAGCTACATTTCCTGTCACCCTGTCCTTCCATGTACTGTAGCGTCTCTCCCTCCAGGGGGAGGGGGGCTGTCCTTACCTCAGGCCGATCCCACGCACACCAGAACAGGTAGTGCTCGGGGCCTGCCCTTCCGCTTTCTCCTCTCCCCATGAGCCCCCTCACCTCCTGTCCTGGCTCTGTCACTGGCAGCACCATTCCTGGCCTCGTCGCAATCCCGGGAGTTGAGGAGGACTCCTCTCCCTGCCTTCCTGTCCATATGCCCACAGTTACCACGTCCTGATGATTCTTCTGGGAAGTGGAGTTTTTTTTTTTTTTTTTTCTTCCCTCTCTAGACTTTGTTCCAGCTTGATGTGGTGTGACTGGCTAACGGTGGCCGTCGTGTTCTTCCTCGTCTCCCCTCCCTCCTTCCGTAGACCACCCCCCACCTCGCTGTGCTGCATCCTTCATTGCTGTCATCTTCGTTCCTGTCACCCTTCAGTGCAAACAGTACCTCCCCCGTAACGGCTCAGTGCGCACTAACCTCCCCTGTCCAGCTCACCAGACCCCTGCACGCCCCACCCCCTCCTCCCGCCCACCACTGAGCACCTTTTTGTCTTCTTCGAAATGGAGGTCTCTGGAGGTCTCGCGTGTTCTCTTTACCAGTCTCCCTCCCTCCCTGCCGGTCGTTCGTATTCCTTTTCTCTCTCCATTCGCAGCTCTGGCTGTCCTTCCTTGAGGTGCCTGTCCTCCCCCCACCTCGTCCCCCAGAGAGCTGTGCTGTCTCGGACACCACGCTAGGCACCCGTCCCCTTGCACCCCTGCACTCAAGGTGCAGTTCAGCGCTTGCTTAAGGGCTCTTGTGTGTTTTGGATCCCCAACCAGCCTATCACTTACCTCTGCTTGCATGTTATTACTTGTATTTTTATATGATTGTATCTTAAGGGCAGAAGTGACATCATCTGCCTGCCTGTTTCTCCAGGACTTTGCAGGGTATCTGGCACATACCTGGGGTGCAATATATTTTTGTTGGAAAAATAGCCCTGACAGACATGGTTCTACCTCCTATACCATGATACTGGGCCCAAAATAAGTAGGCAGGATTATTTGTATCACAAAATATTCTGCAGAATATTTTGTTTCCTCTGGACATGACAGTAATAATTTATTAAAGGAATATGCTGAATGATGAACTAGATGAATGATTACATCCACTTACAAAATCACTATGCAAGTCTCATTGCTGCATAGCACAATGGAGAGTTAAAGAGGTGTTGTTCAGTGAAGTAAAGTCTGCCTTTCACTACTTTTCAAAGCCATGTTAGCTTTTATCTGTCCTTACCTTTTCAGAATGGGTCGCTTGTGTGAGGTCTAACTTTTTGGTGTTGTGCTACCTTCATGACGTGAGGAACGTTCTGCAGCTTCACGACCTGGCCACTGGTGCTCTCCTCAAGACCTTCCCCCTGGAAGTCGGCAGCATTGTGGGGTACAGCGGTCAGAAGAAGGACACCGAAATCTTTTATCAGTTTACTTCCTTTTTATCTCCAGGTGAGAGTCTTTTCACCAGTGTTACTCAGCTGAAAAATCAGACTTAATGTTTAAGTTTCTTTTGGGAAATTGAAATGGAATGCTGTGTTATTGAAAATCCCATACGCTGTAGTATAGCCAGAATTACATAATGGGAATAAAACAGTAAAACAGATGCTTAGAACACAGGGAAATGTGAAAGCCTAAAACGGCACACTCATTCATCTTACATCCTGAGTATCCTTCTGGGTACAGGACCAACTAGTGTTCTAGGGTGATTTAAAAAATTAATGTGAGGGGCGCCTGGGTGGCTCAGTGGGTTAAAGCCTCTGCCTTCAGCTCAGGTCATGATCCCAGAATCATGGGATTGAGCCTCACATCGGGCTCTCTGCTCAGTGGGGAGCCTGCTTCCCTTCCTCTCTCTGCCTGCCTCTCTGCCTACTTGTGGTCTCTCTCAAATAAATAAATAAAATATTTAAAAAAAAAAAATTAATGTGAACACGTAGAACCTGAGATTCAGCCTTTGGTCTGTACAGATCAAGATACACACAGTGCAGAGTAACTAAAAGCATAAAAGAAAAATCTCTGGTCTCATCTGACATGAAAAACCTGTTTTCTAAAACAGACTGAGAATAATTTGTGCTGTTGTTAAACTGAATTAAAATATAATTCTAAAAGTGTAGTCTTACATCATATAGAGAAAATATGTTCCTTGTTTCAAGGGAAAAGAAAAAAAAAAGCCATGCTTAGAAGTTACGATACTGTGTTCCATGGTATGGGTTAATTTTGTCCAAAGCAAACAGTTCTCTCTGTAATTTTTTTTCAGTTGATCACATTCATTTTGTTGCTTTGGTTTTTCCTGCTTCTCCACTTGGCTGCCCGGATTTTGTTGTCACCAGAGCCACACACATACCCTGATCTGTCCCAGGAGTCTGGCTCCATCGGCAGCTTGATGTTGACCTAGCAGACCCTATCTTAAGAGCAGTCTGGCTGAAAACATTTCTGCACTTCCCTCGTTTGTTTTTCAAGCTCCTGCATAGCCCTTTTGTCCTGACTGGCTTTGTGGCAATCACTGGTCCCAGCACAGTCTGGGGGACTGTAGGGGAGAGAGCAAGACAGGTGCTGAAGCAGCTCTTTCATCATGGGATTCAGCCAGGTGGCGGCAATGCCTCATCTACTTTGTGTGTGTGTGTGTGTGTGTGTGTGTGTGTGTGTGTGTGTGTGAGAGAGAGAGAGAGAGAGAGAGAGAGAGAGAGTCACAGAGCAGCTAATCGTGAGGAGTCTTAATGGCATGACAGCTTGCTGTCGGGGCTACTGAAACCAAGAGAGTGATGTTCTTCTGTAAGTAGGTCTGATGGTAGATCCAGAATGCCGGCCAGCTCTACTTTCCCCTGTGCCTTTCAGAGGACCCAGAGGGTCTGGGGAAAGTGCCCACAGCCCTGTAGAAACCATGCCCTGCACCAGGAGTTGGAAACTGACAGGTCAAGAATCCCATGTTGGACGGTCCTATGCCATGTCCCTTTTGCCCTGGGGAACAGTAGCAGCCAGTGCACCAGAACCGAAAAAAATCCATTTCTTTCAGATTATCGTTCTGAACCCACTGCTGTTTGGGTTCACCATTTATTTCCCTATTTCCCTAATTTATACTGGGTTCCAGAGTTTTTACTTTGAAAATTCCATAGCTTAAACAGTTTAAATGGATGAAGGGCAGTGAGGAGAACAGGATAGGGGTGACTCCCCTATTCTTAACAAAAGCCAGTGTCCCTAAGGGCCTATAAACCTCCTGCAAGGACTCTCTGTGACTCAGGAACAAGCTCCTCATTACCTGGGCAGGAAAGGGCTCACTGACCTACTGTAAAGGGACGGTTCCATGCCAAGCAGTGAAACACTATCCGTGACTATTACTGCTGTGAAGTTTGAAAAGTTGCAAAGTACTGCCAGGCAGTTTCTAAACAAGCTCTAATTTGTTGTCGTAATGCTTTGTTCTTCCCTTTTGTCTTGTCTTACTCATTTTGCCTCAGTCTTTCTCTTTTCTCCCTTTAATGCAGTTTTTTAGATCTAAAACCAGAGAACAGGTCTTCTAGACTCAGGTCTGCTTGTCCAAAGTAAAAATAGCCATCAGAGCATGATGATCTCTCAAAAGCAAGAAACTATCAGTGAGTATATATATACATCTAGGCACATCCATACCAGAAGCTCTCTCTCCCTGGTCTCTGAAGGTTAGCTGTCTACTACTGCAGTAAACAACAGATACCAAATACTAAGTGAAGCCTCGGGGCCAACAATAACTTCAGCTCCGGCTGTTAGGACGTGTGCATCTGGCCAGTGGGGGCCAGGTGACCCTGTTTCCCATGGAGGCACACAGTGAAGACTGCATCTTGAACCCAGGCTATTTAGACTTTTGTACCTTAGATTGAACTTGGGTGACCACGAGCAGCCAGGGCAATTTGGAACATGATGCACTTACTCCCTGTGGCCCAAACCACTTATTGGTTGATCTGATTAATTCTGTATTCATGGAACCCCAAAGGGTTGTCTAAGGTTAGCTCCAGACAGACTCACACCTTGTAATAATCCAGTATAGCAAGTCCCAGGTGCATGGCTCTGGGAAACAGGGATGAGCAAAGAAGCCTTTGCCAGACTGTTTGGGAAAGGCACAAAATAAAAAAATGTAAGACTTAATTTTTTAGAACAGTTTTAGGTTCACAGCAAAATCGAGGAGAAGGTACCAGAGATTTCCAGTATACCCCTATCCCCGCATCACAGCCTCCCCCACCAGAGTGGACAGTTGGTACATTGCTGAAACTACGCTGACACATCGTAATCCCCCAGAGTCCCTCGTTTACATTATGGTTGACCCTTGCTGTTGCACATTCTGTGGGTTTGGACAAATCTGTAATGACATGTATCCCTCATTATCGCATCCTATGGGATATCTTCACTGCCCTAAAAACCCTCCATGCTCCCTCCGTTTACCTCTCTGCTCCCCCCAACCCCTGGCGACCACTGATCTGTTTACTGTTTCCACGGTTTTGACTTTTTGCAGAATATCTTCTGGTTGGTATCATATGGTATTGGCTTCTTTCACTTAGAACTAGGCATTTAAGTTTCCTCCATAGCTTTTCAAGGGCTCAATGGCTTATTTCTTTTAACCCTGAATAATATCCCATTGTCTGGATGTACCGAGGTTTATTTACACATTCATCTTCTGAAGGACATCTTGGAAGCTTCCCAGTTTTAGCAGTTACGAATAAAGCAGCTATAAATATCCGTGTGCAGATTTTTGTGTGGACATAACTTTTCAACTCCTTTGTGTAAATACCAAGGAGGGCAAATATTTTTAAGACTTGTTTTAGTTTCCACTTAGGTTTTTTTCTTTTAATAACATTAAAAGCCACCCAGGTGGGTCTGTCTGGATCATCTTTTAGGAAAAAGTTCTTTTGCCTTCTCTGTACCTACCCTGTTTTCAAGTCCTCTGATTTTTCTTTCACAGTCTCTCACAGTGTATCTCCTTTCCTCTTAATTCCCACTCCCATTTTTTTTACCTCCTTACATTTATTTTGGATTATTGGGACTGTATGAGCCGATCATCCCTGCCTTCTTCCTGTTACTAATAGGGCTTTGTTAAACCTCTCTTTTCATCAGGAGACCCGACTCCTCAAGTCCAGACACCTCCTCTGGCCTTAAGGGACTTCCATTACCCAGCTCTGTCTTCACCCCTTAAACGTGGAAATTAATTTCCTAGAGATCACCTGACCAGTCCTCTCTAGTCTATGGTTCTAAGGTGTCTTCTCCAAACCCACCTCCCTTGGACTTAGCAAGCCAAATCAGACAGGACACAAGCATCATTAGATAATAGGGTTTCACATTATGTGAATGTGTGATGGGCTCGTCCAGGCTAACCCAGACGGATCTGTAAAGAGAAAGTATTGATCAAATGTATTTATTAAGCCTTGTCCGTTCAGGTTTAACCCAGCCTCCTCCACGGTGCCACTTTGGTGCAAAACAGAAGGGCAGAAGTCAGGTTCTTGGCACCCTTTCCCTGCATAGTAGCCAGAGCCTTTTGCCTACTTACTTCATTCTGCTGTTAGAGGGTGTGACGTCTTAGTTCTTACGGATGAACAGGCATTTAGAGTACATTTCCAATTCATGGTCTTTCACAGAGGAATTTGTCTTCTAGTACTTTGGTGGCTTGTGTAAGGTCATTGACGGAGCACCTGTCACAGGTGGGGGTGATGGCTGCCTGGGCCCGTATCATTCACTGGGGTGCGGGCTGCTGTGGTCCAAGGTGAGTCAGAGGCTCAAATGGTACCTGCTTGGTTTGCAGTCTTTTTTGTTAGTTGTTTGGTGGTACAGCTTGGTTTTCTTCTTCGCTTTTTTTTTTCTTCTTTTTTTAAGATTCATATGTTTGTGTGTTTTGAGGAAGGGGGCAAGTACATACTGATCTAGAAACTTTTCAGAAATTAACATATCTCTGAAAATAGCCTCACCCTCATGATTACATTCATCTAGACAAGGACACTATTTAGTATTTGGTACATTAGAATGTATGCCTCCCCCCACCCCAAAAATGTATACCCTGAATGTAGTTTGGAACTACTTGCTGTACAAAGACAGATTTCAACAGATATCCAAGTATGACTTAAACTAGGAAAGGCAGTACTTTGGTCATATTACTTATCGTCTATCAATATTGGTCATACTTCCTATTATAGTACCTTGAAATAATTTGTCTGTAAGCATGAGACTTGCGATGGCATTCATAGAGATCAGCAGTCGTGCTATTAAAGAATGTAAACGTATTGGGGGTGCAGAATGTTGTTTCTCATCGGCTCATGAACCACATGCACAGAGGAGTTGAGAAGAAAGCAAGCCACCCTTATAATATATGATCAATCAATTCGAATGTGCCCTGTGGGAGTACCATTTTAGTTTCTAGTTTTCCAGCAAGTATTGGGATCACTGAATTGATTTTTCATATATTTGACAGCATATGCTTAAAGTATTGTGTGGGCGGGTTGTTTCCACACCAGTCACTGTGAATGACTAATTCTGTTTCATAAACCACCCCAGTGTCATTGTTTCCAAATAGTAACATCTCATCTTACTTATTGTTTCTTTGATCAAGTTCTTCCCTGTTAGAGTGTAATAGCATTAAATTCAGGAAATGGAATTTTAATTAGGGATTAAATAAGCTGGCATTCTTGGTGTATATTCATTAATGTGCTGCACACAGTTAATGGGATGATCAGAATTTTAAAAGTAACTCGAAAATGGTACCTGGCCATCTTGAGTCCCTGATTGCTATCCACATGTGTGTCCGCAGACGGGTGGCCATCGGGTACCCATGGCCACCCGTCTGGAGCCCCAGAGTTCCCAGCACAAGACCCTGACTGGCTGTTGACTGTGGGCAAATCGTTTGAGTTTTGCGTCATACTCAACCTCAAAGGTAAAATGGCCTTACATGAAGTTTCCCGTTTTCTTTGACCTGCACTCCTACGCGACCTGGCATAGGCACAACCTGTTAAGTTTCCACCGTGACATTTTTCTGCCTCTTCTCATACTCAACAGAATGCTGTGGAATCTTCTAAAATGCCCTCGCAGGTTACAGGTGTAAGAAGGAAGGCCCAATGTGGTGGCGATGAGCAGGAGGGAACACTGCATGGCATCCCCTGCAGTGGGCCGTTCTCAGCTGTCTTGGTGCGGGGACCCTTACTCGGCAGCAGAGAATACCGCGGTCCCTCGCTAATGCTCCTCCCATGCTCTTCATGGCATCTGGCTGTGCCGTGTGACCCTCGCCGCCCCACTTCGTATCCAGTGAGTCTGTGAACTAACCCAGGATTTCCACTTCCTTCTAGGTATCATTTATCACTGTGACCTCACCAAAGAGGAACTGGAGCCACGAGTCTTCCGAGAGGTTACGGTGAAAGGGATCGATGCTTCCGATTACCAGACAATCCAGGTATGGAGCGTCTACGAGAGTTAGAAAACCTGACTTCCGTCCGAGCCAGGCTGTCGCCACCCTAGTGTATCAGGAGCCGCGGAGGGAGCCGCGGAGGGAGCCGCGGAGGGAGCGCGGGTAATACACACAACAGGTGTCTTTGGGGCTCCTGCTCTCCCTGGGTAGGGAGCCGGGCACGGTCCTGCCCTCCTAGAGCTTGCAGCTTCTGCTCCCCCAGCAGCTGCTCTCGATGAGCCGCCAGAGCCGCTGTGGGGGGATCTTCCTGCAGGAGCTGTCGAAGCAACACTGTTTGTCTGCTTGCCTGAGAATTGGCTAGCCCAGGTCTCGTGGTGTCCCAGGTAACAATGCAGATCTGCTCTGCACAAAGTCTTTCCTCAGGCGCTTGGAGTCCGTCTTTTCCATCTGATGGTCCCATGTACTTGTGCCTGGTGCAGACGAGGCACTCCACAAAATACTAGAATGAATGACAACTGATTAATCGTCATGGCACCACAAGTTCCATCTCTGGCCGCCTGTCCTTTCGGGTTATGAAGCTCCGTTTTTGCATTTCCAGCTCCCCAGAGGTACTGAGTCTCCCAGAAACTGAGTCACTTATTGATTGAGGACGTAGCATGTCTGACCCTTTGCAGTGAGAGGTCACCTGTGAGGTACCAGGTATTTTATCAGGCCTCTCCAACCTGGAGGACCAAACCACACAGACCACAGACTGGGAATCCGAACCGAGTGTAGAACAAAGAGTGGATGCTCCCACAGTGTTTCTCTGAAACTCAGCCTGCTGAGTTACCCGTCACCTGTCTAGAAATGGTCTGGATGGTGACCTACATCTATATCATAAGTAAAGTGTTATTTACAGAAACCCATGATGGGCCAGATCTGGCCCAGGGCTGCAGCCTGTCACCCCTTGTTCTAGGTTTTGGCAGGTTTTGGCAAACCAGCCTCTGGTTTTGTGGGAGAACAGCCACGCCCATCTGTTGACATAGTGCCTGTGGCGGGCTTGGTGCATTGATAGGGTGAGTGCAACAGGGCCTATATGGCCCACTTAGTTTTTGGCCC
The DNA here is from genome assembly GCF_022355385.1 of Mustela nigripes. NCBI lineage: Eukaryota > Metazoa > Chordata > Mammalia > Carnivora > Mustelidae > Mustela > Mustela nigripes. The sequence continues at coordinate 123,871,455 of NC_081561.1, read as the reverse complement.
TCTGAGAAAAAGTTGACTGATCCCTGGTCTATATTAAAAAGTACTTATAGGGGTGCCTGGGTGTATCAGTGGGTTAAAGCCTCTGCCTTCGGCTCAGGTCATGGTCCCGGGGTTCTGGAATCGAGCCCCACATCGGGCTCTCTGCTCAGCAGGGAGCTTGCTTCCCCCTCTCTCTCTGTGCCTGCCTCTCTGCCTACTTGTGATCTCTGTCTGCCAAAGAAATAAATAAAATCTTTAAAAAAAAAAAAAGTACTTATAAAATCCCAATGTTCTCGGTAGATGCACAGGTTCTTTGTCACGAAGCTCTTTCGGGCCTGCAATGTGCATGTGCTCATTGGGTGACATAGGATGAGTCACTTAACCTCTCCAAGTTTTTTTAGAGGTGATCTCTATTTTGCAGGATTCCTCTAGGGTTATATGACATGATGTATATTTTGTGTCTGGCACATAGAATATAATCCATTTTTTCAGTCAGTATTTGAAATAATATAACATACTGTTAGTCTTCTGTATATCTGTTTTGGCTTGCTGCTGCTTTCATTTTCAAGGTGAGCCGTTGCCCGGAGAGAGATCCTGTGGGAGCCAGTAGTCCGTCTGGCACTTACGTGGTTCGCTCATTCACCTAGTCCTGTAGTAGACTTTAAAAATCATTATTAGGCTGTCACTCTTGTCTGTTATCCCTTTTCTCCATGTATTGGAGATCTGTCCCTATCAAATGTCACATGTCACTCTCCCAGGGCCTGTGTCTAGTCTTTGCCTCAGCAACCTCAGGGCCAGGGTATGTGCGTACACACCATCGCCTCCCCCATCAGTAATGCCAGGGCTGCCCGAGCAGTACCTGCAGACTGTCCCTTTTCTGCCCTCAAGGGTCCCGCATTGGCTGCCCTAGAATTGGACAGTCACCCAAGAGAGACCCTGTGTCATCGCCTCATCTTTTTTTTTTTTTTTAAGATTTTTATTTATTTATTTGACAGACAGAGATCACAAGTAGGCAGATAGGCAGAGAGAGAGAGAGGAGGAAACAGGCTCCCCGCCGAGCAGAGAGCCCGATGCGGGGCTCGATCCCAGGACCTTGAGATCATGACCCGATCTGAAGGCAGAGGTTTAACCCACTGAGCCACCCAGGCGCCCCTCATCGCCTCATCTTGACTATTCAGTCCCTCAGCTCTATTAGAAAACACATTATTTTCTTCTCCTTTCCAGCTTTCCCCAAATTAGTGCTCAAGTCTGCAGTTATCTTGGGGTTTGAGGAGGGAGGGGCACCTATAATAACACCAGGGAGGCAGCTGCTTACAGGGAGGTTACTCTCCTCACAGGGAGGGTAGGGGAGGGGACAGTTGGAGTTGTAGCCGTTCTTGTCCATGCTGGCAATAGTGATATTCTTGATAAATGATTCCCAGAGACACTAGTTACCAGCTAATCTGTACCGTTCTCTTTTATAAATGAAAAGATAACTCATTACACCTGAGCACATGCTCAGCAGAGTAGAACTCTCTCAGCCACGTGAGTAGCCCGACATCTACACATCTAACCAGGGAAGGGACAGGCTTGGGTGACACCGGTGTGTGCAGTGTCACACAGCTGAGCTCCTCTGCCTGGCTCTCTGCTTCACAGAGAAAACTTCCCTGATGTTGAGCTACTGGACGACAACCTTTTGTTTTTACCATAGCAGGAGGGAAGAAGAAGGGGAGAAAGATGGTAAATATTTAAAAGTAGCTAGACAGAGCACAGGTGCATCCCACATGTCAATGCGCTGCTCCTCATTTCCGGATTTTGACAGCAGAGCTCTGCCTGTGGACAGAGTAGTCATAGAATGCCAACAGCAGAGTTTCTGCCTATTGATTGCACACAGCAGACATCTTGCAGTGAGTTACCAAAACAGAATTCTTTCATCGTTTACGGGTGCCTTGGAAATGCTCTTTGATATCCCAACACCACAACTTCTGTCACTTCAGCTCCGTTGTGCGATGGCTTAGAGTCACGTGTATCAGCAGAACCTTGATGTGAGATGTGAGCGTGACAGATGTCCTCACGTTTTGATTAGGCTCTCAGCGGTGTTGCCAGCGATGACCTAACCATTGTAAAAGCAGGCCTTGGAGAGGGATTAGCGCGTGACTGGAAACCATCCTGACGGGTGTGTTATAGCATCCACAGCATTTGGGCGGGGGAGGAGGTAGATTTTTGTTTTCAGTCACTTTAGGGTAATGTCGCTTTTGATTCCTCTTGACCCTGGTGTTCGTATTCATTCCGTATATGATTTAAAAAGAAGATCCTCTGGGCTGTCTGTGATCCCTTCTTACATTTTGTGAGGCATGTTATTGTTGGGAGCAAATCCTACAGCACGGATTACGCTGCGTGGTTAGTGAGATGAAATTAATGGTGGTCATGACCACGTAGAGCTACCTGCTGGGACAGCTGGTAAGACAGACCGAGACGAGGAGAAAGAGAAGGTCAGAGAAACACGTGGCTAATTAGGCCACAGAGGGCTATTCTTGTGTGTTGTACATTCCCAAGACCCAGCACATCTTGAATTTGGGTTGAGGGGGGATGGTGGAGGGTATGACATCATATTCTGCTGACAGACATAGAACAAAACTGTATAACCTTTACCTATTCCTAACTGCAGCTGCGGGTAGAAAGTTGATCTTTCTCAAGAATATAATTTTGAAAATCAGATCCTGGAAAATTGTTTCTCTTCCAATCAGGGGTACATATAAAAATTTAGTTTTAGATGGGGTTATCAAATGTGCACGTGTCTAATCCTGTCTTTTTCCCTTTTTTATTGTGAATGACACGTCCACATTATATTGATTAGAACCTCTGTGCCCCTCTCTTTACAAAGGAGCTGACAAACCGTGGGAGACTGTGGACTCTGAGAAACAAACGGAGGGTTTTGGAGGGGAGGGGGGTGGAGGGATGGGTGAGGCTGGTGGGGGGTATCATGGAGGGTATTGCATGGAGCCCTGAGTGTGGTCCATTAACAATGAATTTTGGAACACTGAAAAAAATAAAATTAAATTGAAAAAAAAAAAGCTGAAACGCTGAGCATTAGAAATTACATTCATAAGACAAGTTTGGTAATAAGTGATTGACCTGAAAAAAATCTGTCTACCTTTATGACCATTAATGTGTTTTAAACAAACATTAAGTAACAGGGACATTTTAGTTAAATTTAGTCCATCAACAGGTATGACCTGACCTTCAATGCCAATGGTACTGTTTGAATACAGAGAGTTTCTAGACATAGGACATTGACCGTGGGAAATTTAAAGTCAGACTGGAGAGTTGAGACATACAGATCTGAAAGGTCAGACACTGCCAGGGTATTCTCGGTGAGCCCAGGCAGGGTTCAGCCTTCGGTCAGTGCTGCGGTGGGCGCTGCCGCTATCCCTAGTTCCCCATGAGACTCCTGACCAGCTTTACCACCAGCCTCATTTGGAGACTGCCTCTGCCTTTCTGCCTTCTCGTGGCAGGTTGATTAATAATTTCACAGCAAATTCAAGAAGGGAATCCAGCCCTCAGCATCCCGTGCAATGGGCTGCCTTTTGTCGTTTGTGGATGGACCAGTGTTTGCACCACAGTGGAATGTGGTAGAAGGAGGAGCAAAGTGCGCCTTTTGGTTCTCGGTGTCTCATTTGTCCAGCCAGGCTGAGGGATTGGCTTTTTTCTTTTCTCATCCCCAAAGGAAAGACAAAATTTATGGACCTGGGGAAAAAAAAAAACAGTGAACGGAGTGTACTATGAATAAACTCCCATTAGCGACAGTTTCCACATTTCATAAAAGACAAAAAATTGGGAAGGAAAGTCCAATTTTATGGGTGAAAGCAAACACTATATTATGAAAATAGTAAGAATCATAGGTATTTAACAGATTGAACTGTCTTGATTCCTATTTTCTTATGCTTAGTAGGGACTTTGCTGAGGTTTACCTGCTGTAATGCATACAAAACACCAGGAGCATCCCAAAGGTGTTTGCTGGGTAACTGAAAAGGAATGTTAAAATTAAATACTTCTTTGGGTTTACCAAGATGCCTTGAGGTAGAGGGACTGTGGGGATTTTTGTCTTTAATTTAGTGTATGTTTTTCTAGCCTCGGTGCTAGCTGGTGTGTGGTTGCTAGCCTACACAGGCTTTGCTGTCCATAGAACACGTTCTCAGAACATTAATTAGTCTTTTAACGTTTGTTAACTTCTGTGCTGAGCGCATGGGACATCCAGTTCTTGGATTTTGACTCATCCACATCCCCAGTGAGCTGACCATTGAACTGGTGATAAAGCTTCTCCGTAGCACTGTGTTCTCATGGTTGCCGGGCAGAAATGTTCAGAAATGCCAGTGAAGAGTGACTGCAGGGAGATTTTCCCAAAGAACTTTTTGAGGGGTCACCGTGCTTCCAAATGACGAGGGAACTGCTTTAAATTGTTGCTGGTGATTTAGTGCTGGAGCACCCCAGTGATCCGAGGCATGATTTTCACCGCGGCGTATTCTCGCATGAACAGACCCCCCCACCCTTCCTTAGCACTCCGTCATGTAGGCGTTCTAGACTGAGGGTATAGTTTTTCAGAGGGTACGTGTTTGGGTCTCTTTCCCCTTTTCATATCAGCCATGTTAAAATAATTTGACTGCAAAGGTTGCTGAAGAGTTTTTTGTTGTTTTTTTTTTTAAATAATAGAAAAGTAAGTTATGGGGACCCAAGTCAGTGCCGTCCTCATAGCATGGTAAGTAAATCCTCTTCCTGTTTTAAAAAGGACTTTACTTGCAGCCATCTGCAGACAACCCTCTTTCAGTAAAAATCACAAGGTGGCTTGAGAACTAAGCAGTCAGTCCCCAAAATGAGAAGCCTGGGGAGGTTTCTTGAGCCTTCTGTGTGAGGCTTTGCTGTGACAACGTGGGTGAAAGCCAGGCTGTGCCGACCTTGCTCTGAGCTTCTCTGAAACTGCACTGAGGAAGCGGAGACGGGGGCCAGGACAACCATAGAACCCACCCTGGTGACTGAGAGCCTGAGGGGGGCGGCCAGCAAGAAGCCCTATTGCTTGGCCCTCCTGCGGGGGACATGGTGAGCCAGCAGCAGGCATGTTTGCTCAATTTATTTTGTGGAGACATTAATGAGTTAACAGGCGTTGATGCTGTTTGAATGGCTCAGATTCACTTCCTGGAAGGCCATCTAGGTTTATTGTTCTTTACTGTATTAGAGGCCCTGAACATCAGAGATCCGGCAACCTGTAAACTCAGTACCGCAGGAGACAGCGGTACTCCTTGGAGGTTTCTTCTTCCTTAGTACACACAAAGTTTGTAATATGTCCCTTACAAATTATATTACATTTGTTAATCTGTACATTAAAATGTATCTGATATCTACAGATAAAACTGAGTTTGCTGTCCTATGGAATAGTCATTTAAATAGATTCAAATTTTGTTTACCTGGTTCTAAGAGTCACGGCTTTCAAGATCCATAAAAAGTTGCAGGTTACTGAGCTTTGATGATATGCAGGTGGGTCAGTTTCAGGTTACTCACTGCTAATAATTAGCTCCAGCTCCTTGCTAGAAAACGATCTTGGAAAAAGAGCGTCCTATTTCCTTATCCTATAGAAAACAGAGTAGCATGCAGCTTCCTTCTTGTTAGAACTGAATCAGTGGCGTGGTATCATCTATGAATGGTATGTGGGCAAATGGTAGCTACCTTTTGTCATTTTGATGATTTTTGTTTTTAAAAATGAATCTGAATTTTGGGGCACCTGGGTGGCTCATTTGGTCACGTGCTCTTGGTTTTGGCTCAGGTCACAATCTCAAGGTCTTGGGATTGAGCCCCATGTCAGGATCCACACGCAGCGTGGAGTCTGCTTCTCCCTTTCCCTCTGCCCCTCCTCTCAAATAAAGGGATAAATCCTTAAAAGAATAAAAATGAATCTGAATCTCAAGATATGTGATTCAGATTAGATCCAGCTGTGAGCACCAGGAAACATCAAAACAACCACGACTTAAAGAAGAGAGACATTTATTTCCGTCTCAGAGAAAAGCTCAGGAGAAACCAGTCCAGGGTGTCTGATGGTACCCTCAGTATCTAAGGTGCGAGGAATCTGCGCTCCGGCTCTCTTGCTGCTTTATCGCACTTGGCTTCTGTTCCCAGCATCTCTTCATGGTCCTTGAACTCTTCTGACCATGCAGCCCTATTATATCTACTTTCTAGCCAACAGGAAGGCAGCAGTAGGGAAGAACAGGGCAGCGGGGGAGGGAAGGTGCATGCCAGCTGTCTTAGAAGCATGTTTGCTTAAAGGTGACATGTATTCTGTCTGCTTTCACCTTCTGGTGAAAAAGTACTCATCTAACCCCATCCAGTGCAATGAGGTTTAGAGATGTCGTTTTAGTTCCAGGAAAAAAATATGTGCAGCTAAAAATTAGGGCCTTTTTTGGGGGAGGCAACAGGGGAATAGATTAGCAATCTGTCACACAAGACAAAACAGGACTTAAGTAGAAATTGTTGGTGTGGATGGGGAACCTGGGGTGGCCCGGTTGGTGAAGCCTCTGCCTTCCGCTCAAGTCATGTTCTCAGGGTCCTGGGACTGAAACTGGTATCAGGCTCCCTTCTCAGCAGGGAGTCTGCTTCTCCTCCTTCTGCCCTGGCCCCTCTACTTGCGTTGTGCTTTCTCTCTCTCATATAAATAAATAAATGAAAATCTAAAAAGGAAATTTTTGGTGTCGACCCTGAGACCAAGGAACCCAAACACCACCTGGTGGCCAGCTGCCTAAACCTCAGGGTCAGGATTAGGAAAACAAAGACTGAAAAGGTGAATATTCAAATGTTGTAATTACAGACAGCAGAAATCAGGTACTACAAAGAGAGAACACCCTTTAAAGAGGTGCTTCTCCCATGAAGAAAGACCTTCAATATTGCTTCCAGAACATGATCATATGTATTTACTGAGTTCTGGCCTTGACTTTAGCAGAAGTGTAATGTAAGGCACAAGATGGGACTCTGAGAATTAGAATAGAGGTGAAGTGTAAGGGGTCATCTCTGGGAGACTGAGGAAGCCAGGTAAGCTAGGGCCAGGTGGCTCTCCACATGTTTGACTCCATGGGAAGTCCATCTCCCAACCACCCCTCTTGTGAAGTATGTGGACCCAGGCCATCCCTGAGGACCTGCTCATTAGAACGGAAACATAGCATGCATCAGCCTCCGAGGAGGGTGTCAAGCCTCTAATTTCATAGCTGCCTCTTCGCTTTTTCCTAGGTGATCTGTCTACCACTAATATGTTTTTGGGCTACGGACAAAATTGTATGCATTCCAGTTGTATATACCTTAGAGTTCATATGGTTGAGACCTCTCATTTTACAGATGAGGAAACTAAAAATCAAGGCAATAATGTAAATAATTGACAGAATTCAGAGCTGTGCTGATCTGTACACTTCGTTATCAGGATGAATTATTTGCACACTCTATAGCTCAGGTTGTTGGTTTTTTTTTTTTTCCCCCCACCTTTAAAGTAAATTAGACTAAAAGACTTCTGAATTCCTACACCTGCTTAGCTTTAAAAGTATGTTTCTGCATCGTGTAAGTATACAGCGATTACCGTGTAAATTCTTATAGAACCTGTTCAACAATGAAAATACTCCTTGTGTGAAAAGGGAGACACTAAAGGCCCATAAATACATCTTTAAAACTGCTTATAAATATTATGATTTATTTTAGTGTTCTCTTCTAATCTTGTTGCATGTTAATGGAGATTCTCATTTCTTTATCCATTTATTATCATATATGATATATTCGCACACATATACACACATACATTGTGTTTTAGTTAGAGGAGTTTTATGTAAGTCTTAAATGTTGATTGCCACATGGCAGCTTGAAACTCCACTTAAAAGTGGAATGAAACTTGAAGTGTTTATGGCTTTTCTGTTGTCATCTTATCTCTGCTGGACCTCCCCCAAGATCATACTCGGGTTGGCACTGATGCCAGTACGGGTATCAGATTGCTTCAAACTCAAATTCAGAAGAATATCCTCAGATTTATTTTGGAAGCGCTAGCCCAAGACCTTGGCTTCTTGTGCCGTGAACCTGGAAAGACACTTCTGTGCCCAAAGGAAGCAACCTTCTCAGTTGCTTTTTCTTAGACAAGTACACCCATTCCAGTGTCTGTCCATCATTTCTGCCTTCTTAATGGGTGAAGTTAGATTAAAAGTTCATAGGATTTGGTGGATATCTAGAAACTGGAATCTTAAAAGTGCTTAGATTTTCTCTGTGCTGAGAAGGCTCAATGGGAGAGAGTTGGAGGAATTTTTCTCTGCTTTTCTGTGACTGTCTCCCGCTTAAACCCCAAGGGTAAGTCTTTATGTAGGCTGCCACCTAGACAAGTGTTCTTTGGCTTCCTGCTCTGCTCTGTCTTTTAGGGCAGATGGGGAGAAGAGAACATAGGAGCTTAGTGTGGTCTCTCCACCTGCTCCATAGTTCTTCCCGCCCCTCCCCTTTGCCTGCATTACACTGATGGCCAATGGATGAGCGACTGAGTAAAAATAGACCTGGCACTCCAGATACTCCATTATCTCCCTGGAGGAAAAGCTGTTACAGCCTAACTTCACTGGTCTGTGCAGAAGGAAGGAAACATGTTCCATGTCCATAAGTATAACCTTTCGTTTGGGGTCAGGTATACCTTGACCTGGGTTTAGAGAAGTAGGCTTGATCATTCTCTGTTCACTCCCAGTGCTGACCAAGTGTAAGTGGTAGATTAGAAATGCTGTCATAGTGGCAAACATGATGGCAGAACATCACCAGGTAGAAGGCACTGTGAGGGTACTAAACAGGGGCACACCCAGGTTCATGTGTGGTCATTGTCTGTGTCAGGTGTGAGCTTCTCTCCCCAGTTCTTGATGCCCTCTTTCATCCAGCCCCGCAAAAGTGCTGCCTCGCTGCCCCAAGTCCCGACCCCAAATACTCGGCTTCATCAAGGCTTAACTCCCAACCAAGCCCTTGCCCACCATATGCAGACTCACCTCTGCTTGGTTCTCCTTTCTCCATGCTCTGTCATTGCACTATTCTTTTTCCTTACCACATTTTCTGAAGTTCTATACAATTTGAGTACTCAACCAAGTCCCAACTTCTATAGAAGCTTCTCTTCTTGTTCCTGGCCTGGGAAACTCAGTCAAAAGCAAAAGACGGGGAAAGGGGCTAGTGGCGCTGTTAGTTGGGAGTAGAGCAAGGATGTGGGCACCCCCTGTGCCAGGCTGCATGCCCATGTCCTCAGCACCTCCTCTCCTTTCTTCGCATAGTCAGGACTCCCGTGATTTCCATTCTTGAGCTGAAGAGGCTGCAGGGAAGTTAGACGAGTTGTCCCTTATCACACGGTGGCACAGCTGGTGCTATCAGCCCTGAGGGGCTCGGCCAGCCTCTCCCAGTTTCCCAGTTCACCAGTTGAGTCCCCAGAGATAGGTGGTTCTGTGTTGTCATGTAGGAACTGATAGGAAACCCTGTGGCCTCATTAAGACCCTAGAGAAGGCTTTATTGTTCACCTTGGTTAATGTCTCAAAAGAAGGAAATGTACATTACCTAGTATAGCTGTACTGATAAATGCAGCCCATATAAATTCCTAATACACTTAAAATCATCTGCTACTTGGTTCTGCTGAGTTAAGTCATAGCTGGCGAGCCTTGTGTCCTCCCTGCGCCAGCTGTGTTCGTGTGTCTACATGTATATGTCTATGAGTGGATATCAATATTAATTTGCCTATAATTTGCATGTAAACATTTTTTTTTTAAAGATTTTATTTATTTATTTGACAGAGAGAAATTACAAGTAAGCAGAGAGGCAGGCAGAGAGAGGAGGAAGCAGGCTCCCTGCTGAGCAGAGAGCCCGATGCGGGACTCGATCCCAGGACCCTGAGATCATGACCTGAGCCGAAGGCAGCGGCTTAACCCACTGAGCCACCCAGGCGCCCTGCATGTAAACATTTTTAAACATAGAATATGCTCTTTGATCCCAGATCGGATAGTGGGTAATTCTGAAATTGACTCTCAAACAGAAAACTATTTATGGTGCACGTAAAAACTATCATGTATATGCTGCCTTCGTCAGAACCCTGGGGCCTTCCATGTTTTGCATAGGATACAGCTAGTTCAGCTCCAAAGTTTAGTGTCCATATAGCTAATTTAAATATTTGGAAAAGATTAGAGAAGAATACAAATACTCTAAATTGTGGCTGGTGCTTTGCTAGGGAGTCTGCAGATTGGACTGTTGAAGTGCCGACTTTGAACCATTGCTCAGAATCTGCAGAGAGGAGGGACCAAGGAGTGTTGTAGGGTGTTGCCGGCACCATGTCTGCTCCCCTGCCTAGACTTCCACTCCTCCTCTAGACCATCTACAGCTGCCAACAGGTGTCTTCCTCACCTGCCATCAGAAGTTGGTCAGCCTTGTTCTGGAGAAGTGAGATAGGGAAGAGAACCACTTTCGTTCATCCAGTCTATGTGTTTATTAAGAATTTACTCTGTGCCAAGCATTGCATTAAACAGTGACCAAAAGAGCTGTGGTCTTTGCCCTTAAGAGGAGTACATGCAGAAAGAAAACAACAACAAACCAAAAAACACAAGTGAACAGAAAATAAACATGGAGATTTTGCAAGTTGGTGAAAGGGCCGTGAGTGAAATAACTAGGTCCGGGAATGACAGTGTGAATTGGGTGCTCAACCAGAGTTCCCTTGTGTTATGTCAGTGGAAACATACGATGTTCAGGGGAATTAACCAAGTTGAGATGCGTTAGACCAAAGACTCTGCTTGGCCTCACAGAAGACCTGAGAGAGGACTGGTGTGGTAAGTGAGGGGGAAGGCAGGACCTCATGGGTGTGTTTGGGTTTGTTAGGGATCCTAAGTGCAGTGGGAGTCCTTGCAGGGTTTTATACTGGAGTGTGACATGTTCTCGTCTAAGAAAGCCATCTTCCATTTTGTGGGGAATAGATGGAAGGGCCAGATGCTGCTGTAGAGATTGCTGGAACATATCTGTAGCAGTAGACCAGGGAAAACATAGGAGGCCTACTCTAACGGAGAGACTGTGGACAGTAAGGAAGAGGGGGTTTGGAAAACACCTGGAAGAATCAACAGGACGCACTCAGGGACTGCACGTGGAGGGGAGAGGGGAAGGGACACATCAAGGGTGACTCTGAGATTTGGAATCTAAGCAGCTGCTATCATGTGTCAAGTTATTGGTAGTGAGTTGGGGAGGCCATGTTTGGGAGGATGGATGTTTTGGACGTGTCAAGTTTGTGCATGTTACATTGTCAGCCAGGTAGCAATATCAAGTATGGAGCTGGATATTTGAATCTCGTGCTCAAAAGAAGAGATCTGAGTTGGAGTTACAAGCATGGACATCTTCAGTGTGTTGTTTAAATCTGGGGCAAGGACAGAATTACATGGAGTAGAGTGAGGGAGGGTCAGAACTGCATTGTGAGCAGCCCCACAGCCAGGGGTTAGCTGCTGGAGGAAGGGCCAGGAAGGGAGACCCAGAAGCAGTAGCCAGGGAGGTGTAAGAAAAGCCCACAAACCATAGACATGGGGGAGCAAGAGGTCAAGGAAAGGGTAAGAAGAAGACAGTGGTAGACAGCATTCAGTGTGGTTGGTCAAATAAGGAAAGAAAAAGTTCTTGGATTTGACCAGGTGTATTCATTTGTGATTTTGACAAGAGCACTTTCAGGAGCAGTGGGGCAGACTGGTGGCTGAACAGGGTATATTGAGGAAGAGGGGAGAAGACCTGAGTGATTTCTTATGGGGGAGGGAGGTGGGATTGAGGGATTAGCTTTGCTTTTCATACATTTGTTGTATTGCATTGTTAGTCTAGTTAGAACAGTCTTGTGTAATGCTATAATCTGAAAGCTTATATTTTAAAACTTTTAAAAGATTCTTAAGAAAAAATAATCCTTGCTAAGCTAACTGAACATCTCCGTCTTTTAACAACTATGATTTGTCTTCCTACCCTCCCCCTCTTCCTCCTGCTTCAGATTGCTTTTCAGATTTTTCATTTTCTTGCTATAGAATACAGCTGTACTAAGAAAACAAATCAATCCAAAAAATGAAACTTTAACTTCAGAGAACCTTTTACAGATGGAGTCTTAAAGCTTTTGTGGCAGTGTATTCAAGATCAGGGAGGAGGGAGGTCCGGAAGAGGGAAGTGGGTAACTATGTGTGTAGACAGTCTTGAGAAGTTGAATAGCATAGATTTCGAGAGGGACGTACAAGGTCAATGGCCTGACATGAAGCAGGGAGAAACCAGATTATTGTGTGTTGATGGGTTGACCAGTAGAAGGGAACCACCCCAGAAGCCAGGTCCCTTGAGAAGGTGAGAGGATCCCAAGCCCTGATGGAAGGCCTGGCCTTCATAAGAGGGACATTCCTCCATTCTGTCAGGAAGGAAACCAGCTTCGTACTTTCCTTCTGTGAGACCTGAATTCTCTATTTTCTTTTGTTTTGTTTTATGTTTTTATTTAAATTCTAGTTAGTTTATATGTAGTGTAGTATTGGTTTCAGGAGTAAAATGTAGTGATTCATCATCTACATTTAAGCACCAGTGCTCATCATCATGAGTGCCCTCCTTAACGCCCCCGTCTGGTCCATCCCCCACCCACCTCCTTCCATCAACCCTCAGTTTATTCTCTATAGTTACGTGTCTCTTACGGTTTGCCTCCGTCTGTTTTTATCTTATTTTTCCATCTCTTCCCCTATGTTCATCTGTTTTATTCTTAAATTCCACATATGAGTGAAATCTTATGGTATTTGTCTTTCTTAGACTGACTTATTTCACTTAGCGTAATACACTGTAGTTCTATCCACATCATTGCGAATGGCAAGATTTCGTTCTTTTTGATGGTTGAGTAATAGTCCATTCTGTTTGTGTGTGTACCACATTTTCTTTATCTACCTACTGTTTTCTCCAAACAATTTTTGAGTTTCAACTAGAAATGAAAAAAGTAGTTTTAAAATTTGGCAGTATGTGCATATTTGATATGTACTCAGTTTATGCGCTAGAAGACTCTCAGATAGTGAGTATGAGAAATTTTCTGCTGCTTATGAATGAGTTGCTTCCTGATCGCTCTTTTCTACATTAGTCAGGTGGGCTAGGCTATTGCAGTTCACAAGCACTGTCCCAGCCTCAGAGGCGAAAAGTCAGAAAAGTTTACATTTTGTTCCTGTTCCCTATCCATCAGACCTCCCCGGGGGCTCCACCCGTGCTGTCCCTGTGGTGCAGAGAGAAAGCACATCCCATTCCATGGTGGCCCCACAGCCCGCCCTCCCCTGGTCACATGTCATTGACCAACCCCATGTGATGGGGACAGACCAGCTTCAGAGTTGGCGGATGATGACGGCCATCCATCCTCCAAGTGCTGGAAGGAGCTACAACAGCACCCGCCCTGGTGACACCACGTTTCTCTCCCCAGAGAAGGCAGGGAGGCCTTGGGGGAGCATGGGGGTTGCCTCTGCCCCTAACCCCATCCTTGACCACAGCACCTGAAATCCTACCAATAGAAATACATTCCTTTATTTTTCAGCTTTCATTTTCTGAATATTTTCTTTAAAAATATAAGCAGCTCTACAAAGCTTAGTAAATCATTACCTTTTATTTTCTCTGCAGGCATTAATTTTTTCTGGTGGACTCAAAATTGTAACAGTTTGTGTCCTGAACACAGTGTTCTAAGTAACATGTATTTTCCTACTTTGTAAGGAACATGCAGCACTGCCAGCAAAGCCTCCACCTGGCGTGAGCTCACGCATGCAGTCTCCTCTCGCAGGTCTGCAGCCAGCAGGCCTCTTGGAGTTCTGCCCGAGCGCTCGGGTCCCCATCACGCCTTGGTAGACCCATCTGGATGCAGGACCTTGCATGCGGCCCAACTAGTCAGTCAGAGGAGGGCAGGAGGACCCTACAGGCTGCACGAGACAGCCCCGGGCGGGCAGCACAGCCTGGCAGGCGCTAGGTCTCTCCGCCCGCACTCGCTCTGCCGCCTCCTTACCCCCAGGCCACCTGCAGTTGACCCGGATTCCTTGCTACATTCTATGAGAGTGTGATCATTTGAATTTTTTAATTAATGCTTTCAGACTTTGGAAGCTTAATTCTCTCCCTTTGGCTTTTGGCTTTTCTAACATGTGTTCTAAAGCAGCCTCTTACATTTCATGTTCTCACTTTCCCTTTCCTGCTTCACTACTCAGTAGTTTATTGACTTGTACGTATGGTTCCTTTCTTCATTGTTGGTGTTCCGTGTAACGTATTCCCTGACTGTGTTTGTCTAAGCGAGGTCCCCCAAAGTCCCAGTGCCTCACAGAGAGAAGCTGGAGGGATGCCTAAGGCAGTGATAGTTATAATAGTACAAATTTAAATAAAATGGAATTTCTAAATGAGAAGAGAGCATAAATAAAAACAATTCTTTCACAAACATTTCTCAAGCTGCTACATCGTATCTAGCAGCGCTGAGACTTTAAGGAATGATAGAATTTACAAGGGGAAATGATGTGATCAAACATTTGTAGCAATTTGATGGTGGGAGAAACTATATAAAAGGTGACCCCAGGTGCCATGAGAGCCCAGAGGAGGAGGAACATCTAGGACTGTCCATGGAGGGCTTCCAGGAAAGGAGCTTTGGGCAGACAGGGGAAGGGCACAGAGGGAGGAGAGCTTGTACACAAGCAGAGATATCCCCAGCACCAGGGCTGGACCTCACCGGCAGGAGATAAGCCTGGAAATACAGACAGGTCAGACCATAGGGTCTGCTTTGCGCCCAGATGGGGTGAGATTTTATCGAGAGTGGGGAGCCCTTCTCCAGTGGGGACTGTGCTGGATACCTAGGTGGCTTTTGCCAGGCACTCAGAGAATTAGCGTCAGGAGTCAGGGAGAGTGGTGAAGGCTGTCCCTGGTGGTGGTCAGTGAGCACAGATTGAAACCCTCGGTTGTGTGCCTAGAGGGGCAGGGGGACCAAAGGGAGCACTAACATTTAGGGCCTGGGGAGGTGGCCAGGAAAGCAGTAGACTGAAGAGGCTGTGAGTGGAGCTGCCGAGCCCAGCCGACTGGGAATGAGGAGTCTCCCTGCAGCCCTCGGCTTTGCCTGTTAACTACCAGCCAGGAGAGCTGGTACACAGGATTCACACGCTGGCAGTTTGTGTCCGCAGTGCGCTGGTTTGTATCCAGCTCTTCGGTACACACCCCTGATGCTTCATGGCCATCAGCTGTTCCCCATCCTCCATCCTGAATGCCGTCCATCTTCAGAACAGCACAGTGTTCTTTTCCAGGTCTTCCACGAGCACAAATCGATTATTCATCTGAAATGTTCATTTTCCTGACACTTGTATATTTTGCTACCTTAATGCCTTGATTACAAGTGATGATATAAAGGGGTGTGTGTCTGCATACTTAAAATGACACTATTTCCTCATTTAAGGCATTTAAAAATGAATAGGCAAGCTCTGTCGTGATAGTGCTGGGGCGAACAAGATAGTGCTGGGGTGGGAGCCATTTCATAGCCATCAAAAAAGGAAAAAAGGATATACGGTTCCACTGGTAAGATTTTTGCTGCTGTCGTTCTTCTGCACAAATACAAAACCATTTCACACAGCCAAGCATAGAATATAAATTAAAAGTTGTGCTTGTAGCTTTGCAGCAGGATTTCTGAACCTTGTGATTTGCGTTCATTTGCTCCCCTTCCTCTTTTCCAACCCCCGATGAGTTGCCCCCAGTGGCTGTCTGTGCTGCTCCTGGAAGCCTCTACTTCCGTGTCTCCCCACGGGCCACCTCTCTGCCGCCCGCCTTCACCCGCGTGAGTCCACTTCTAGCTCCCCGTTCCCCGGCGGGGTCGGGGCAGGGGGGTGGTGAATTGCACCTTGGCGCTCATGAGCTTCCTAATGACTGTCCTTTAAGCGACCTGAAATCACCTCCGATGTGTTGTTCCCGCCTCTGACTCTCCCAGGGTTTATTTGGGTGATTGGCATTCGCCGCGTCTGAGAGAGTCTAGGTAGAAGCAGATCAGTGGACTAGCAGCATTGGAGGCGCGCACCAGAAACTCCCGTAAACGTCTTTATGCCAGAGAATTTTCCTTCCAGGTCCCCCTCTTCAGTATTCCGGTCATTCATTGTTTGGCAGTGAAATGATTTTGTGTGTATTTGCTCCTCCCGGTGTTGTGCTGCATCTCCCATTCTCCTGGGATATACAAACGAAAAAGTGGTAATTGGACAGTTGTGCCAGCGTCCCGGCTCAAGGGCTTCTGTCCATGCTGCGCTCCGTTCAGGGCCACTCTTGGTGGTGCAGTTCTGCTTCAGCCCTCCGCCCCCACCAGGAGCTGCTTGATCGCACAAACACTGCTCTCCCTTCTCCTCACTAACATCTGCCTCTCTCCAAGTCCGGCCTCTTCGGCATTCACATTCGGAGCTGCCCCTGTCCTCACAGCTGTGTGGTTGGACCCCGCTGTTAGTGACCATTCTGGCCGGCATTTGTCACGCCGACGTTTTGCTTACTAGTTTTTATATTTCTAAGGCAGTAAGATAAATAAGGGGTTTGCCACAGTGTTCATGAGAATTTGAAATGGATTTCAAGTATTCTTCCTGGGTTTTTATGACGCAGGTGCAATCTCATGCAGT
>NC_081561.1:123546432-123554766 GCF_022355385.1 Mustela nigripes | reverse complement strand
GCCTCTGCCTGCTTCTCTGCCTACTTGTGATCTCTGTCTGTCAAATAAATAAATAAAATCTTAAAAAAAAAAAAAAAAGATTCTCTCTCAAAAAAAAAATTTATGGGAATTGGTTATATGAGCTGGGGTTTAGTAAGATGGAATTCTTTGTAAACAAGAGATAATTTATCAAGGAGATTCAATCAGCAGCATGACTTTGCTCACATTGTATATATTAATAATACCTAACTAGGGTTGTTATAATAATTAGATGAGTTAATACATGTCAACTGCTTAAAACAGGAGCTGGCATGAGGTAAATCTTATGCTTAAATCATGCCAATATTAAAAGGGGACTTTGCATGTAAATGTGATAGCATTTAAAAAGTATTTATAAGTAATTGCTATTGCTTTTTTTCAATCTCCATACATAGCATGTGTTCATTTTATAAAATACAGATAAGGAAAACAGAGGGTAGACATTGAGCTATGAGCTGTGTAGTGTGTAGGAGTTGGCACCACGGCAGAAGACATCAAAACTAAAATCAAGAACTACTGGGCTGCCCCTGTGAGACACTTCCCCAACCAGAACCAGGCCAGGATACATAATAATAATAATTATTGTTATTATTGACAATAATAATTGTTAAAATCTAGATAATAATAAAGTTCTGCTGGCAGAACTACCTTGACTTCCACCACTATGAGTAGACAATGACTAATAAAGGAGATGGTGTCTCCACATGTGAATGGTACCGGTATGTGTACAAGTCCCTCTGCCCCACAGCCTGGGTGTCAACCTCAGATGACCGACCACCAGGCAGAAGGCACATTTTCTGGCAAGATTTGAACCACCTCTCCTTTGCCCTCCATCCTTCTCCCAGTGTTGTGAAGAAGGTACATGGCGATCCCCATCCTGGGATCCTGAATCATGGCTTAACTAATAATAAATACTTCTTGGAAATGTGTTTTAAAAAGAAAACAAAACAGAAGAGAAGGTAAAAATCACCTGAAATTCCATCACATCACTATTGCTATTTTTTTATGATTTTATTACCCTATTTATTAACCATAAATTTCCACTTTCTCATAGGTATAGATAGAAGGAGATACATTTTTTTAAAACATTGAGACCCACTAAACCCAATGTTTTATACTTTACTACTTCTCATCCAACAAGGTAACTAAATATCTTTCCTTTGCGTTGAACACTTTGAGGCTGTGTTTTTTAGCAGCCAAATGCTCCCCACTCCCATCTTTTCTCCAGGTGTACTCTCAATTTTTGAAACTTCTATATTAAAAAACAGGGACAAAGCTTCTCCAGTTGGACAGAACGAAGTTGTGCTCAGCCTCCCCATCTCCCATTGGTCCTCAAAGTACCCCCAAGGAAATCAAAGACACTTCTGAATACAGTTTAACAATATAAGTTAAAAAGCATCATTTTTAAAAACTGGCTATATTACATGGAGGTTTATAATTTAACCAATCATCTAATAAAAAACATTTAGTTTTTTCCAATTCTTTGTTTTTATAAAAAGTGCTATGAAAAAACATCTTTATGTACACCCATCCTATTCATAGGCTTTTGATGTATACTGCCAAATTATACTGTAGAAACTTGCATAAGCATATATCTCTGCCAGAGGTATAGGAGAATATTTCTCTCCATATTCCACAGCATCAAGTATTATCATTAAAATAATAATAATAATAACGTGTCAAACTCTCATCTGTTAAACATTGCTTTAAGCTTTTATTTGTTTAGTTTCTGTATTTTTACTTTCATGAATTTCTACATTCCTGTCCTTTGTCTGTTTGACAAAGTTGCTTGTTTTTTCTTACTAATACAAGACTTCTTTATACTGCAATGACATTAACCCTTTGTTGATGTATTGTAAATAATTTTCTTAATTTGTACTCTGTCTTTCAACTTCCTAACAAGTTTCTCCAAGAGATTGAAGTCGGGTTAATGATACAAACAGTTAATATGAAAAAGACCTACCCATATTTAATTTATACTTAATATATTCACTTTACTTAAATGTCTGAGATTTTGATCTATAAATGTACTTTATAAAATTTGTACTTTATAAAATTAAAATATATTTGGAATAAAAGATTTCACTTATTATATAAACAGCCATCATTACTTTTATAATTAACACATAATCTATATATAAATTTGACTTTAAGTGTCAACATTAGTGAATGACTAATGGTACTGGATTCTAAGAGGAAATGAATGAGCAAGAAGAAATTAATTTTTTATACATGCAGTTGTAACATGACACAGCTGTGACATTTGGAGAGAAAAGGTAGTTATAAAAATGGTGAAGGTCAAAAAGATATTTAAATCACAAATAATAACTTGATTATTATCTAGATGTCACAATTACCATGCTAAGAGTAAATTTAGATGAAATAAATAATCTAATCCTAAATTATTCGGGTATATGTTCATTGTTAAGTATATTCCCTATTAAAATTTAACACTGAAAAATCTAAAGAAAATGATAAAATGCTAATGAATGTTACCCTCTTTTAGCTGCACTTTATTGTTTAAGAATGAAATGTGGTCTCAGGATTTCAATTATATGATGGGTTTGAAGTCCAGTGCAATGAACTTCAATCATTTCTAGGTTTTCCCTTATGGAGTTTTATAATATAAAACACTTCTTAAAATTACAGGCCATGAATTAGATTGATTTTAATATTTTGTTATAGGATTTATATTACATATCGTATCTAAAATTATTTTATATATATGGTTAAAATAAGTTAGGTATAATATGCCTTTTAACTTTTATAGTGTAAAAAGATTTAAAACAATCTTTCAATAATCAGGCTTCTCCAATAATAGAAACTTTCTCTCCTTAGTTTATTATGGTATATAAATAAGACTTTTTTTTCAAAGGCATCTAAAGAAGACAACCTTATCAAACAAGCACAGGGGAATAAACTAAGGATAAAAGGCTAGTGTTCCTTCCAATGAGCACTACCAACACTAATGGGGATGCCAGACATCTTAAACCCAGAAATATCAGTCTTTGCTAATGCTCTCAAACTAATTTTTATAGGAGATGAACCCAGCCACATGCAGATTATAAATTCTGATTTCAGTATGAGTATCCACATCTTACCAATTGCAAATTCTGGCCTCATCATAATTTTCTAATATTTTTAAAATTTTTCTTTTATAAGATTTTATTTTTAAGTAGTTTCTACAACCAGCGTGGGAGCTTGAACTTACAACCCCGAGAACAAGAGATGTGTGCTCTGACTGAGCCAGCCAGGTGCCCCTCATTGTTATTTTCCACCATTGTCACCAAATGTCCAATCCTCAACCTAAAAATACTTTATCATTTTAACCATCAGGTATATTTTGCAGCTTTCAGGATATCTTGAAGAAATAGTGTTGGTGGGTGTTACAAACTCTTGTTGATATTTTATTATTATACATCATCCAACTGAGAAACTATGTATACAGATAATGGTTCAACTTTGTCAGTTTCAAGGATTCAAAAAAATTTTTTACAAGATTTTATTTATTTATTCATGAGAGACAGAGAGAGAGAGAGAGGCAGATGGAGAAGCAGGCTCCCCACTAAGCAGGAAGCCCAACACGGGACTCGATTCCTCGACCCTGGGATCATGACCTGAGCCAAAGGCAGATACTTAACCATCTGAACTGAACCATACAGGCACCCAAAGATTCAAATTTTTTTATTCTTCTCTTCCCTTAATCCATCACATCAGTAACAGATGTTTGTTAATTCTTCCTCCCAAATATCTGTTATATCCTCCATATTACTGCTTTTCCCTTTCTGAGAAAACAGCCTCACCGACAACTACTACAATGATACTTATCAAACAAGACCAAAACACAGAATAAAGTGTATGATGGTATATTAAGCAGATATTTTTTAAAGTTCAGAACACAAAATAGTAATTTTATGGACAAATATTTTGAAGGAAAATATTTTGAGTTATAGGCAAGGTAAAATGTTCATTAAAATCATTTTAAGATATTTAATAATTTTAAAAGGCAATAGTACTGTTCACAAATACTAATTTCATCATACCATAATCTGATTCAGAAATCTATTTAAACTATATTCAAAGGTGATCATTTAAAAACCATTCACCTGGGGCACCTGGGTGGTTCAGTCAGTTGGGCATCTGACTTTTTGTTGAGGCTTAGGTCATGATCTCCTGCATCATAGGATCAAGCCTCATGTAAGGCTCCATGCTCAGTAGGGAGTCTGCTTGAAGATGCTCTTCCTCTTCCCTCCCCTCCCTCTCTCTCTAAAATAAATAAATCTTAAAAAAATCATTCACCAGTTGGTCACTCTTCTCCTTACCTTTCCATCCTTCCAAAGTTCCCTTAATTATCATCCTTACTATACCCCAACTATAAACTTACTAGAGCATAAAGCACTTCTAACAACACCTAACATTTGTCTCTGTCACCAAGACTTTGCTGAATTCTCTTATCTCTGTTAGAGACTAAGAAAGACAAAAAGGAGCTCTGGACAGCCAGGAGTTAGCCTGTCACTCTCAGTCAGGTCTTCTGTTGCTGGGAGTTGGCTTGGCACTTAGAGCTATGCCAGGGTGTTCATAACATTTTATTTGAACATAAACAATTTCAGAGAACACACAAAATCAAACAAGGCCACTCTAACTTTATGTGAACAGAGACAAAAACAACACTGTCCAAACCAAAAAATGGTTAAACACTCCCCTTTCATGGCTAATATGTCTGTTTCCTTACCAACTCTAGTTTTAGCACCATGATGTTATTCCTGCTTTCTAGCTAAGAATTATTAGGATCCCTAGGGCCCTGGGGGGACTCAGTCAGTTAAACAGCTGCCTTCAGCTCAGATCATGATCCCAGAGTCCCGGGATAAAGTCCTGCTTCCAACTCCCTGCTCAGGGGGAGTCTACTTTTCCCTCTGCTCCTCACCCTGCTCGTGTGCTCTCTCTCTCTCAAATAAATATATAAAATCTTCAAAAGAATTATTAGGATCCCCAATCACAGAATTACTTCTGCTTTTTGACAGCATCAAACCCCTGTTTTCTTGACCTTCCCCCAAATCACTTAACAGGAACCCCAATCCTAGAAGTCCTTTCTAACGCCTTCTCACTGAAATGCTTCAAGGTTCCATGTACCCCAGTGCTACAAGTTAATAAATCCAATTTTTTTTATTCAGGTGAGTTCCTGATGGCATTTTTTTACATATTTATTATTAACAATACTATTCGCTTTTTTAAAAAGGATTTATTTGGGGCACCTGGGTGGCTCAGTGGGTTAAGCCACTGCCTTCAGCTCAGGTCATAATCTCAGGGTCCTGGGATCGAGTCCCGCATCGGGCTCTCTGCTCAGCAGGGAGCCTGCTTCCTCCTCTCTCTCTCTCTCTGCCTGCCTCTCTGCCTACTTGTGATCTCTGTCTGTCGAATAAATAAATAAAATCTTTAAAAAAAAAAAAAAGGATTTATTTATTTTTAGAGAGAGCAAGCAAGCACGCAGAAGAGACAGGGAGAGGGACTGAAAGTTTTAAGCAGAGTCCCTGCTGAGTATGGAGCCTGACGTGGGGCTCGATGTCACCACCCTGAGATCACAACATAAGCCAAAACCAAGAGTCAAATGCTTAGCTAACTGCACCACCCTGGGGCCCCAAATACCATTAATTTTTACAATGGTTTTCATTTTTATATATTTTAATCTTATCCCCCCCAAAATCTAAAAAGTCTCTTTTATTTTCTAACATGAAGCTGTATTTAGTTTCAGTATATACTCTTATAGTTCATACCATGTTTCATCCATTTAACTTATATGTTAAACAATTTTTTCCATCACAAGCACATACACATTTGCTCCTTAATTCCATAAAATGGTAATTTCTGGGATGCCTGGGTGGCTTAGTTGGTTAAACATCTGACTTCAGTTCAGGTCATGATATCAGGGTCCTGGGACTGAGCCCCACAGTGGGTTCCATGCTCAGTAGGGCGTCTGCTTCTCTCTCACTGTTTGCCCCCAGCCCTTCCCTCTCTCAAATAAATAAAATCCTTTTTTAAAAAAGGTAAGTTCCTTAAGAGTACAGTCATTGTGATGCACATTGAATAATATATAAAATTACTGAATCATTTTATCATTTTATTGTGTAACTGAAACTATTAGTTAATTATATTTTAATAATATTTCAATAATAAAAAATGATAAGCTCCATGTGGATCAAAATATTTATATTTTTATAACATTACAAAGAAGGCTGTCATTAACTCCTTTTATTTACTGGAAATTCTGATCCTGGCTTCTTCAACTCTACATTTCCTTCTTTTAAGATGCTTTCCTACCTTAGTTTCACGACCACCTAAATATGATGGCTTCTAGCTAAACCTATAACCATAATCGATACCCCTCTTCGAAGACCCACACAGATATCCAAATGGATGGTCAAAGGGCTCTCATGTTCCCCATTTCTAGAACAAAACTCAGTATCTAGTCCCCCAAACTTTGACACTCTATCTCCTTCTCCAACTTCCATCCTTGGGTCTCCCCCAATCACTCAAGCACTCAAGTCAGAAATCAAGTAGTAATTCATATTCTTCCTCTTCTCTCATCTCCCACAACCAACAGTTTGCCAAGTCTTGGATATTTTGGGTATATTCCCTAACTTTACTTCTCTCCCAGTTTATATCTAGTGTAACTACCTTAGTTAAGACCCTGACCCCCTCTCCCAAACTGCAGTTCTCTTACCTATTTAAAATCCATCTTCAACCTAACGCTGCAGCAGAAACCATCTAGAGTAACAATCTGTTCCAGTTAACTCCCTGCTTTTAATTCTTCAATGACTTAAAATCCATTAAAATCCTTCAATGGTTCCGCAGTATCAATAAGTTAAAGGCCAAACCTATTTCTTCTACCTCCTCAATGGACCCTCGCACACCGTCCCCTCACCCTTTAGTCCAGTGATCTGAAGTGTTCAAAAAAATGCCAGGCATCAGGTATAATGCTCCCTCTGTTGAGAAGCACTTCCTCAAGATGTCCGACAAATACTCTGTTCTCACAAGCTCAGTTTAATATTCATCTCATATATAATAAACACTTTGACAAATTAAGCGTATCTCCTTTCAGAGTCCAATATACAAGTTTCCCTGACAGCATCGAAATCACTACGAAATAGGGCGGCCTGGGTAGCTCAGTTGGTTAAGCATCTCCCTATGGCTCAGGTCATGATCCCAGAATCCTGGGGTCGAGTCCCATATTGGGCTCCCTGCTACGTGGAAAGCCTGCTTCTCCCTCTGCCCTGTTCATATGCTCCCTTGCTCACTCATTCTCTCTCAAATAAATAAAATCTTTAAAAAATTAAAAATAAATAAATCACTTTAATATATGTCAGTATTTACAGTTTCTTCTCCTACTCTGAACTGCAAGGTCCTTGAAGACAGAACCCATGACTTAATATAATTTATATCCAAAGTAACTAACACTACACCTGGCACAAAGCAGACCTAAACAAACAAGTTAAGTAACTCATTTGCAAATTCACAGCAAAAGAAAAATTTTATTTTGCCATGAAACCTCATCTAATTAAGGTTAAAGGCAAAGAATATCATATCAAGCATTGCTGTACTTTTTAATGACAAAAACCTCCATAAAATGCTACAAGAAAGAATAATTTTACAAGAAAGGGTAACCTTACATGATGACCATCTTATTGCTTTCAGAATTGCTACCTACGCCAATGCTCATAAGAAATAAGATTTATGATCCTACCTATAATACTATGTTTTAGTTTGTTTAAACAAACTAAACAATGGCTGTTCAATAATAAGTTTTAATAATGCCAATATAAACATGTAAAATCAGGCACTTACAAGTGAAAGAGAGCATTTTAAAGCTTTAAAAATAAAACAAAGGAAGACAACTTTATAATCTCAGAGTACAAACTGATATAACCAATGTAGAAAACAATTTAACATTTCTTTTTTTTTTAAGAGTTTATTTATTTACTTGACAGAAAAAGTGAGAGAGCACAAGCAGGCAGAGCAGCAGTGGGAGAGGGAGAAGCAGGCTCACCACTGAGCAGGGAGCCTGATGCGGGGCTTAATCCCAGGACTCTGGGATAATGACCTGAGCAGAAGGCAGACACTTAATGATTGAGCCACCCAGGAACCCCCAATTTAACATTTCTTAATCAAATTGAAAATACACAGGTTAGGGCGCCTGGGTGGCTCAGTGGGTTAAGCCGCTGCCTTCGGCTCAGGTCACGATCTCAGGGTCCTGGGATCGAGGCCCGCATCCGGCTCTCTGCTCAGCAGGGAGCCTGCTTCCCTCTCTCTCTCTCTCTGCCT